>NC_137974.1:55831691-55903573 GCF_963924665.1 Micromys minutus
AGTGAATCTCATGAAGCCTTGTTCACCACACCTTCAAATGAGTATACGAACACTTCTCATGGGACTAGATAGATGGCTCAGCAGCTAACAACACTCATGGACACACACACACACACACACACACACACTTAAAAATTAAAAAAAATCTTCATTAGAACACCTGTCATGATCACTGGAATGTGAAGGATTATGAGAAAGAGTTGACAGGCTTCCATTCATGAAAAACAGATTAATAAAAGATGTTGCTTTGGGCCAGCAGGACAAGTACCACTGCTTTCTAAACAGTCCCAGGAGCTACAGAAATAAGGGATCTACAGTCTTTGGATACTTTTTCCACCCACAGTCGATCTACTAATGTGAATACTTGCAGGATACTGGGACAAACACGTTTTCTAGCATAAGGTGCTAAACCTAAATGCTGAAAGACAGAAATAGTGTGTTCTTCACATTCCAATTTGCAAGACAACATACTTGTCTATGTCACATCCATCTTCATGCTTCTTCATGCTCCTTACATGCATGTGGGTAAGGAGCCATGCAGAGGACCTGGAAGGGACATTGCCTAGCTGCTCATTTTGATGGAAAGACTGCATTGACCTCAAGATATTTCTGCTCTCAGAGTTCCACAGCTTGGGGAGGAGACACTGTCTGTCCTCCTGGAACTTTGGTTCCAGTCTGAGGGAGACAAGGGCTGTCCTTGCGGAGTGCTGATTCAAATGTACATAGCCTTGTTCTGGGCTACCTAAATTGACAAAGGGTGTCCCACTGATATATATATTTAGAGCCATTGTGTTGAGCAACATTAGACTAAGGAGCTGTGGGCATCAGAGGGAAACAGGATGTGGCCTATAATTCATTCACACAGTGGACTCCAATCTGGTCCCCATTCCCAGCCCTCAGCAGTCCATCTGAACTTCCCGGATCACCCTAAGAACAGGCAGCCCATGGTTTCAGACCTTTCTTGGATCAATTAGTATTCTAAACATGAAATTAATTTCTCCTACAAATATGAGAACCTAGTAATTTGTTTCACTTTTATTTCATTGTCAGATAGGATTCATTTTCTACATGATTTTATGGTTGGATAGGATTCATTAGAAAATTCCCCTAACTTCTCTTTTTAAAAAAAGGCTCTCGTGAACAGCTTGTGCTGAACCAGCCTTGGCTCTCTCTGAATTGCCCTGCTAAGTTCCCATTCCCACGCAAAAAGCATCACCACAGCCTCAGGGGCTCCTTCGTGGTTTCACTTTAAATTTCTGAGTCTCGGAGTCAGGTGGAGATGGAGATAAATCTGCTTAGAAACTCCTGCAACAGAGCCTTTGCTGATGGAGTGGTCAGGAGAGTCAAAGCACACACAGGTTTCCTGTATTATTTAATGACCAGTGGACCCTGGCTTGCTCAGAACAACAAGTCATTTATTTATCATTTATTTAGCACAATTCCTGGGCCAAGGGCTGGATGGGCGTGCACACATGTGTGTGCATGGGCTCGTGCATATGCTCATGTATGTGCATGTGTGCGTGCATGCGTGCTTGTGTGAGTGTGTGTGTGTATTCATGCGTGTTCCTGAGGGTACAGAAGCACTCATGTGGAAGTCAGTCTTTCAGGTATATTCTATCTTTTGTTTGAGATAGAGTCTCTGGCTGGCCTGAAACTAGCTAGCTGATTCAGGAGTTTCCATCTCCCTTCTCACCTTCTCTGAGATTTCAGGTTTGTGCTGCCACCACCTCCAGCTTTTTAAGTGGATTCTGGGGACCTGACTTTTGGTCTCCAAGCACTTTCATGACAGAGTCGCCCCCCTAACCTTGGCTGTCTCTCATGTTTTCTTCTTTGCCCATATTCTCCCCTCCAAGAGATCGCCAGACTCAGACTCCACACATGAATCCTCATCCCACTTATGCACATCCCACTTATGTTCCTGAAATGCCACCCCTAGCTGAGCTTCTGAGTTGATATGACCCCCTGATCCTCTTTTGTCTGGTGGCCTGCTCGCTAACCTTAGCTTCCAAATCAGGCCCCTGCAGATGGCTTCTCTTGTCACATAAGCAAGGCACATCAGTGGCATCCCCTCATCGGATTGACACCCCTCTGAGGACAGAAGCCAAAGTAGCCTCTCCATCAGTCCAGAATCCTCTAGAGAGCACAGTTAGCTCCTCACCAGGAAGCAAGAGCAGACTCCAGGCTTCCTGCAGACAGGGTTGTGTGCCCCTGAGACACAGATCTCACGGAGGCTGGTAGGAACGGAAGGGCAGCATCATTCCCCCATCCTGGGCTTTGTCCCTGTGCTCCCTTTCCGATTTCCTCACAGTGCCCTCGCTTCCCTTTTTGGAGAACAGATTCTGACTATAATTAATCATGGTATAATCACCCATTTAATGCCTGTCTTCTACCCTGGACTATGAGAACAAGTTCATTCTGTTCCCTGATATTCTCAGTACACTGCTTGGTCCAAAGAGGTCCCCAAAAATACATGCCTAACAAAGGAGCCAGTAAAATAATGACAGGCAGGCAGGCAAGCATGCACACACACACACATACATGCACACGTGCAGACATGCATTCCTCCACCCTCCCCCTCTCTCTCTCTGGAGCCAGTGTGTTGAACTTTACCAGGCTGACCAGGCTGAAACTTTTCCTACAGCACTGCTCAGCCTTCCCAGAAGCTCTGAGAGGAACACCAGGGGCAAAGAATTAGAAGCAATAGAAAGCAAGACCATCTGGATCTACTTGAGACAAGTGTCTTAACTTGTCTGGACCTAGTCTGTCTGAAAGACTAGAAATCATAACAGTATGTACTTTATGCCCGGAGCGCTCGTAATTCACTTCGAGCACTCAAGAGGGTTTCCAGAACACAGTAGGCATTCCATTCATACGGTTACCATGACTACAGGCATCACCTGTATGCAAGTGAAGACATCAAGGCTTTACAAGGTTAATTGATATGGACAAGGATCCAGAGCTAGTCGATATTCAAATGGCTTAGTTACTTTTCTATTGCTGTGGTAAGACACCAGGCAACAGTTTCAGAGTCCATGACAATCATGGCATAGAGTATGGCAACAGGCAGGTGAGCAGGATGCTGGAACAGTAGCTGTCCCCACAACCATGAAGCAGAGAGAGCTAACTGGCAATAGCATAGACTTTTTTGAAGTCTCAAAACCAGTGGCATACCTCCTCCATCCAATAAGGCTCCACCACCTAATCCTTCCCAAATGGTTCCATCAACAGGAGACCAGGTAGAGGAATATATGAGCCTACGGGGGCCATTATCATTCAAACCACATGAAATAAGGCCACGGTGTAAGCTTTGCAGCTCTGAGGGAAAAGGCTTCCCCTACAGAAGTATTATAGCTTTGGTCCGGCTGCTGAAGGGGAAGTTTTCCCCAAATGAAAGTGTAACAGCTGTGCTCAGGGAGAGAAAGGGTTCCCCAGTGTAAGTTCTGTCCCTGAAAAAGCCTTACAACTCTTCTCAGAGAGGTATCCTGGAAGCTGAGGTGGGGCGAGTGGAGAGAATACTACAAAGTCACACCACACAACAAACCTCACGCAAGAGATTTATTGGGAGGAACATTCTCAGGAGGGTAGCTAAATCTCAGTAGAAAGCAGCAGAGAACTGGGCAGAAGGCAGGGGTTATAGGGTGGAGATTTCCAGGGTGGGGGAATTTCAATCCCCAGGCTTGGGTGTGCTCAGGGATTGGTGGGTTTCTGTGCTCAGGGATTGGTGGGCTTTTCTGTTCAGGCATTGGTGGGTTTTCTTGGCCCTTTTATTTCACACATGATGAACCTTGTTCATCAACATATTTTCCTTCTGTGTTGGCTAGTACAGATTAGGAGACATCAGAGGAGTCTGAGGAAGAAATGAACCGTGTCTGATGTTACAGCCTTGGAGGGTCAGTGGGGAGCAGGTCCTTCCTCTGATGGACAAAAGGACAGAGGACATAAGGAAACTTTATAAGAGCTGAGTGCTGACCTCTAGAAGGCTCTGGTGTGTTTTATGCTGAGAATTATATCCCAAAATGGCCACAAAGTTCTGGCTGATCTGCCTCTCTCCACTCTTTAAACTCAACCCCCGACCTGTCTCTAAATCACAGAGACTCAAGCACACTTCAGCCTGGATGCCTTTATATTTCTCACTGCTGAAACAGGTCCCAAGACAATGCAACTACAGCCTTGATGGACAATAAACACACTCTGAGTAGTATTCTATGGTGAGATTTCACACCTGATCCAGAGGCTGGAGAATAAAGACTGGGTCCACCTTATAGGAAATAAAAAGGAAGGAAGAGAGGGGAGGAAGAAGAGGAGGAGGGGGAAGGAGGGGAGGAGGAGAAGGAAGGAAGAGAAGGAGGGAGGAGGAGGAAGGAGGAAGGAGGAAGAAGAGGAAGGAGGAGGAGGGAGGAGGAAAACTTAGGAGGGAGAGAAGGAGAAAGGAAGAGGGAGGAGGAAAAGGAGGAAGAAGAGAGGAGGAAAAGAAGGAGGAAGAGGGAGAATAAAGAGAAGGAGGGAAACGGAAGGAGGGAGGAGGAAGAGGAAGGAAGAGGGAGGAGGAAGAGGAAGGAAGAGGAGAAAGGAGGAAGAGGAGGAGGAGGAAGAAGACACAAAAGAGAAGAGAAATCTATGTGTGCAAGTCAGGAAAAAGGTGGGCTGTGAGATGCTCCTGGTCCACAGTGCCACTGTGACTTGCACCAGAGAGCAAATTACCAAGTCAGCTGCACTCACACTTTGACAACAGACAGTGGGTAAGGTGAGTGGTGAGACTGAAGCTAACAGCAGAGTCTCCGCTCCCCATCTCACACAAGTGGCCTGCCTCAGCATACCAACCTCATCCTAGTCAGTTGGGGTGACACAAGGAGAGCCATGTCCTCTGAGCAAGCTCGGTGGTGGCTCTTGAATGCAGCCCTGGGCTGTTGATGCTGTAGGCTCCTCCATGGAAGATCAGTGAGGCCATGCCCATGGCTACCAAAAGCCAGGCTTCTGTGCCTGCAGAATCGCCCTTCAAAGCTTCTGGGGCTGTGATGAATCTTCACTGTCCACTTAAGAATGTTTATTAATCACCATGGAAACACACCTTTGAGAAGGTGTTTCCAGAAAGGTTTAACTGAGAAAGTAAGACTCTTCTCCCACACCCCAACCACTCCATCCCCCACCCCAACTCTGAACATGAACAGCCGCAGCCCCTGGGCCAGGGTCAGGACTGAATAAAGTAAGAAAGGGCGGTAAGAGACAACTCTCAGCTCTCTGTGCTTCCCTGAGGCAGATGCAAGATGACCAGTCTTCTCACACAGCACTGCTGTGGCTCCCTCACCTTCCTGCCCTTGCTCAGTGTCCTCACCTGAAGATGCTACAGATGAGCCACTCTGGGCCACTAGTCAGTCTCCCCATGACCTTGAGAGTAGGGTAAACTCAGTGTCTCCTGAAAGGGAGGCCAGGGGCTGATTCCTTTGCAATGACTGTGGATATTTTCCAGTCTGACCCTTCATGTCTCAGCCCCAACCAGTGTTCTATGATAGAAATGTATCTGTACTCAACAGCTCTCAGCACTAGCCTCTATGATCCACCCTTCCCCCTCCCCCTCCTTCTCTCCTTCTCCCTCTCCCTCTCCCCCCCTCCCTCTCTTCCCACCCTCTTTCTCTCCCCCTCCCCATCCTCTCTCCCCCTCCCCACCTCCCTTTCCCCCTCTCCCCCTCTCCCTCACTCCCTCTCTTTCCCTCCTCCCCCAGGATGTTTCAGCATCTTTCCCGTGGTCACTGTGTGAGGCTTTAAAAAGCAGATGGGAGATAGCTGGATACAACCAGTCCGGAGTGACACTCCCCACTGACCCTTCCACCAAGATCTACTCGTGCCTGCTCTTCTCCTCCCACTGATGCTTCTCCTCTCCTCCCACTGATGCTTCTCCACAGACACACTGCTTCTCCTGTTGTTGCTATAACTCACTGCTTGCATAATGTGTCTACACTGGCGGTGAATCTCTGACTGGAGAAGCTCCAGATTAATAATCTATTATTCATGCTAGCCACAGTCTCTGCACAGACAGCGTCAAAGAGAAGAAAAGCTACTTGTGGAGAAAAAGGAAAGGGAGAAGTCTGTTAGGACCCAGCAGGGCCTGGGAGCTGTTTCTTCTGAAGGCAGCAGAGTAGGGCAGATCCTGAGTGGGAGTCACCAACCTAGCAGGGCCCCCTCAGGGTGTCCTCGGGGAGTTTGTTTGCTCTGCTTCCTATGATCCAAGGTCATTAGCAGAAGGAAGAGGGACGGAGCTGTAAAAGCTCCAGGAAATTCAGTGTGGGGGGGGGGTGAGTCACATGGACCTTGGATTTGATGAACTCAGGAATGAAAAGCTGCTTAGCTCTGAGTGGGGCCGACTTGAGAAAGGAAGAACATGCTGTTTTCCACACAATCTGAGGAGCATGTACTCCCTGCCCTCAGGGAGACTCAGTCTGAGGACACACAGTCAGTCCTCAGGAAGGGCTAGTCTGAGGATACAGATGTATCCTCATACAGAAGTAAGGTTAAAAGGGCTCCTTAAAAAATCCATGGTCCCAAGACCTGGCACCTCAAACCCTGAAAACATGTTTTTCTGGGTACAACGGTTTTGAAGTATTTGCTGTTTTCCAACATATGATGGAAGGCAAGAGTGAAGAGCTGTAACCAGTGTCTAGACTCTTCCTCCTCATTTTCGGCGGGAAAATATTACAGAGTCATTTGTAAGAGTCACGTTTTCACTTTAGTAGAAAACAGTGCTGTACTTTTCTGCTGAACTCAGCAAATAAACCCATTCAGTTCCAGTGCCTCTCAAAAATCTAAAATGTGAGCAAAAGGAGAAATAAATAGAGATAACTATTAACTCTAAGAAAATTAAAATTAGTCTAAGAAAGAAAATGTTTTCATACATAGTTCTTTCACAACAGAACTTATTAAAGCACAAATGCTAATTAAAATATACTTACTTTTGCTACAAACATGAACTGAAGCTATCTTGGAAGGCGTTTAGGGAGGGTGCTTGTGTCACAGCAGTGTGATGGGGGCTCATGTAAGATTCTAAGTGTTCAAACTTGGTAGTGTAAGTAAGCCAACAAATAATTTCTTCAAAAGCTGATAACACAGGGATACGCTAAGGGAGTGCTTGCCTAGCATACAGGAAGCCAGTCTGTCCCCAGCAGCTCCTAAACTGGGTACAGTGGCACACACTGATAATCTCATCACTGAGGAGGCAGACAGGAGATCAGAAGTTCAAGGTCAGGCTCAGTGAGTTCAAGGACAGCAGGACCTACTCAGATCCTGTCTCAGAGAAACAAAACCCACAGGAAATAAGTAGGGGTGAGGTGATGAGTGAGAGTGGGGGTAGGGAGAATAGAAGTGTAGGGGTGGCCCCTGAGGACAATGAGGCTGGGTAGCTTTTGATTATAGTCTGAATCTAGCTGACTTATATACATACTCATCTCGGATAAAAATCAAGATCCACAGACTCACTAACAGCAAGTGGATGCAGCCAATGGCGCAGTGCCATTAATCTGACCAATGGCTATGATGAGTCCACATGGGGGAGGGGGAGGGGCTGGCAGCCTGGAAACAGCCCTGCTTAGAAATCCAGCGCTGTGTACACTGGGCAGGTGGTGTAGCTCAGCAGAGGGAGGACCTGGCTGTAGACAGATCACATCAGCTGGGACATTCATGGTGGGAACAGGCCAGCAGTTCTGGTGAGAACAGACGTCTTCTTCAGCTTTTCCTGTCGCCAAGATACAAATTATTTTTGTCCATCTTAGCCTGGTTCTTTGGGACTACTATAGCAAACTACCACAGACTGGGTCATGTCTGAACCATAGCAGTGGTCTGGAGGCTGGGGAGTTTTCAGTTCAAGTTGCCAGGTGTTTCTGCACATGTGCGTGCATACGTGCGTACATTCGTGCGTTCGTGCATGAGTGGTGCTATTGGACTGAGTGCTGAATCTGTGCTACATTAATAACAAAGTCGGCTTCGTGGTCACAAGCAGAAGGGACAAGAGACTCTAGGAGCCTCTTTGGTAAGGACACTCCCCATTCTGTAAGAGGGTCTGGTGATGGGACCCAGCCCCACCTGTTAAAGCTATAGCACTGGAGATATGTTTCCACAGAACTTAGGAAGAACAGACTTTTGACGTAGATGAGGTGAGAAAGATACAGATACAAAGAGAAGTGTCACAATTAGGTTCAGTTGTCAACACACCTGGGAAGAGGGAACTTCAGTTAAGGAATTGCTTCTTCCATTAGAATGGACTGTGGGCATTCTGTGGACATTCTGTGGGCATTTGCTTTCTGTTTTTGTTGTTCTTGTTTGTTTGTTTTGTTTTGTTTGAATTTTTGGTGTTTCTGGGTAGGGTTTCTCTGTGTAGCCTTTGGTGTCCTGGAACTTGCTCTGTAGCCTTGAACTTAGAGATTTACCTGCCTCTGCTTCCCAAGTGATAGAAATAAAGGCATGCAGCACTATGCCTGGCCCACAGCTGCATTTTCTAGACTGATAATTGATGTACAGGGAAGAGGTGGGTTTCCAGCAACTGTGAGGTTTCCACCAGCCTCAAGGCATCGAATCGCCCTTCCCCTCGAAGAAGGATTGCTTCAATCTTATTTCACCACAGTTGCTGGAATGTTTCAAGGGCATCAAGTAGCCCTTTCTCCCAAGAAGAAACATCCCATCCTTATCTAGACACCCACTCCTATTCCAGCACAGGTTTGCCCCTGGAGTGTGGGCCAAGAACCCCAGTGTGGCTCAAGTCAACAACAGCCAATCACCCTAAAAGTCAAATGACCCCACAATGCTTACATGCCTAACCACCACCGCTATGGCTCACTCTCTACAAAATGTATAAAAACTGTACTAACAGGAAGTTCAAGGTCGACTCTCCTTTGGATGTAGGCCACCCCAGTGCACTGGACTAATAAACCTCTTGCTTTCACATTGATCTCTGATCTCACGTCTCATTCTTGGGAGTCTCCAAGTAGTTAGGGCTCATTTCAAGTCTTACAAGGTAACTGGACAAGCCAAGGTGGAGGATGAAAGCAGGAGGAAGCAACCAGTAGACAGTATTCCTCTGTGGTTTACAGCTCCTGCTCTGAGTCTCTGCCTTGACTTGTCCCCATGATGGGCCATAAGCTGTAAGCCAGATAAACCCTTTCCTTTCCACATTGTTTTGGTAACAGTGTTTATCAGAGCAATAGAATGCAAACCAGGTCAATAAGAAAAGGCCCCTTAAGTTCTATAACAGTCTGTCCCTTTAGAGTCCCCAAATCAAGCTTGGAAAGCCAAATACTGAGGGAGCACACAGAAGCACATCCACTTGCTAACCCAAGTGGCACTTGGACATCACCTGAGCAAAATTCTAAAGGACTATTCATAAATATTTATGTCCAGTCTCATACAACTGGATTTAAATTACTTTTTGAGACAAAATTTCACTATGCAGTGATGGCTGACCTCGAATTCACTATGCACATGCACTAGTTTTTATCAACTTGACACAAAGTCACCTGGGAAGAGGGAACCTCAATTGATGAATTGTCCCCTTCAGATTGATCTGTGGGCATGTCTTTGGGGCATTTTCTTGATTAATGATTGATGGGGGTGAGCCTGGCCCGCTGTGGAAGTTGCTCTCTCTGGCCAAGTGGTCCTCCTAGGCAGTGTGAGAAATTTGGCTGAGCACGTAGGAAACAGGCCATTTAGTAGCACATTCCCTCCCTGCCCCCCATGGAGCTTTCTGCTTAAGTTCCTGCCCTGTGAGGAGCTCAGGTCAGGATCTGAAAGTCAAATAAACCCTTTCTTCCGCCAGATTGTTTTTGGTCAGTGATATTATCAAAACAACAGAAAAGCAAGCCATGTCAGAAGGCCAGGCTGACATCAAACTTTTGGCAATCCTCCTGCCTCTACCCTCTGAGAGCCATGATTACAGGCTTGCATCACCAGGCCAGGTACATGTGGTGCTGGGATCAAACCCAGAGATATATGCTAGATAGTTAAACATTCTACCAGACATATCAGCAGGTCTAAGTATTTGGTTTTTATGGTACTATGTAGAATTAGTCCCCAGGAGATTCTCATCTGGACAGTCATCATTCAAACTCTACATAACTTTACACTTCCATTGTCAAGGCGCACCAGACACCAACCATCCTATAGGGATCCACCATCCTCACAGAAGGCAGGCAGACCTGCAGGAGGGTGACTACTGACTTTCAAATGGCCTAATGCTCACACAAAGTTCACTGTGGGTCTGTGACTCTCTGGGGCAGCTTGTCCTCAGTTCTAATTTCATATCTACTGCTGCTTCCACAGTTACCATGGTTACCAAAGCAATGAGAGGAAGCACTTGGGGACCCCTGAACTAGTGATTAAATGATGTTCTTATGTCACTTCTGACTGTCACCCTTGGGCCATGCTGAGTTACATGACCCAGTCTAAAGTCTGGAGTGGCAGGGTATCATTTGCTCCTATTTCACCAAACAGAGGAAGACTGGATATGGGTAGGAATCGATGACATCTCCTCAGCCTCTCAAACCAACCTCACTACGTTTGCCTAAACCTCCACAACTCTGCTCCAGGCCCAGCTGTACCCCATGCCTTCCTCCACATAGCCCTTGACTGTTTCTTTCTGCCTGAGCCCATTGGCCAGGCCACCGAGCATTTTCATTATCTGGAGGAAGTACTTGGCACTTACAATTCATTAAGCATTTTCAAAGTCTTCACATTTTCTCCACGGTGACTAATCTAATCTCCCAGACTTTGGGCACATTGCTGCTCTAGCCTACAGGGAAGTCATGAACAGGAAAGTGGCAGGGGTGGGAATGTGGCGACGACGCGCTCTGTGACTTCTGAGCTCTTGTGTATGGCTGCCAGGCTGGAGATTGAAAGTTACAGGCGTACCCTAGGACTTTCACAAGATTGTTTGCAAATGTCCCTCGACCTGAGAAGCTCAGACTGAAAAGGGGGACAGTTGTTGGGGAGGCTCAGTGGGAGGATGCTGACCTCAGACCTGCTAATTATTGTAATGCTGGAGTAAGAAGTGCTAAAGAGGGCCCTGCTTTGCACAGAAAGCCCATCAAGGAGCCTGTGACTCTAAAGGATAGGGACAAAGCCTGGAGAGGCAAGGGCATCCTGGCCCATGGAATGCCTGCTGTGCAGTTCGCGGTTTCCACAGTGACTTCCTGCTGACAGAGCACTTATGTTACTTTAATCAACATAAAACGCTTAGTATGTGCCAGGCTGCGATGTGCTGCACCCGGTCCATTTGGTGCAGCTGCCACAGCGCTTAGTTCCGATACACAGATAAAGAAATGAGGTTCATTAAGCTCACAGAGTCCAAAATTCAGTGACTCATCTATTCAGCCTCCGAGGGACCTTCACCCTGACTGGATCCCAACATGACAGGGAATAGCGTCTATAGAAGGGACCAGGCATGCACTCTGGCCTTGCCGTACAACAGCACATGCTCGATTGAGTGTATTAACTTCTTCCAGAGTTGACACCTTCTGACAGTGGTCCCTTCATTATCTAACCGTCTTCCACGAGGATGCAGTGTTGATGTCACCTATTAGTCAGTTGATCTTACTGGCCTGGTGGCTGTCCCCATCCTCATTCCTCCATGTGTGTCCTTCCCAAAGCATGCTCCCCAGTGGAGGAGGACTTTCGAGGGTACACAAGTGCTGTGCTCTCTCTGCTAGAACCACCCTCGCCCCAACAAGCTCTCCAAGTTTCTGACTCTTCAGTACTGTCACATGAGGGGGTCACAGCATCACATGAAATTCTGAGAGACACAAACAAATCTTATCTGACAAGCGAGTATGCTTTATAAATAATAACTTATTTAATGTTGACATGCCCTGCAGGGTCCCCATCACTCCTTAATAGATGATCTAGCTGTCCCTCTTAGGGGTGCATATTAAAACACTTGGTCACTGCCCCCTTAGTTGGTGGCATTGTTGAGGAAGGTTGGAATGTTTTGGAGGTCGAGCTTTGATAGAGAAATATACCTCTCAGGGTGGGATTTGAGGTTTACAGCCTAATTACACTTTCGGACATCTCTCTGTTTTCTATGGGAGGATGAAGATAGGGCCACCTGGAGCCTTCCCTGCCCTGGAGGACTGTGTCTTTCCTGGAGCTGTAATTCCAAATAATGCCTGTCCCTTCCATGCCGATTTTGGTTGTGACAATTTATCACAGTCACAGACATGTAACAAACGCAGCATCTATGCTAAGTCATCTGAGTCACTGGCTCCTCCATAGCAGGGACATATTTTTCCATAGCTAGTTACTCACTGCGCCTAACACCCAAAGGATGTCGGTATGTCTTCTACATAGACAATGCTGTTTTATTTCCCTATGAAACCATACTGCCTGGGTTCAAATCCCAACACTGCCTCTTCCCACCTAGGCAAGTCATTTTCTTCTCTGTCCCACTTTTTCTCTATTCGGTAGGATAAAGCCACTAAGAGGCCTCACTGGATTATTATAAAGATTGAGTGACAACTGGTATAAAGGAAATAGAGAAAATGTCAGTCTTTGCTCACATGCTCTGAGACACAGCTTGTTCAGAAAGTGCAGGCCTCCGAGGGGCTGAGGACACAGCCCAGTGGGTAAAATGCTATCTGGGAAGAACTAGCATGCAAATTCAGGTGTCCAGAACCCATGTAAAGAGTCAGGTGAGGTGGTGGAGGTTTGTGTCCTCTGTGTGGCAGGGCAGAGATGAGAACATCCCTGTGGTTTACTGGGTAGCCAGCTTAGCTGAGGAATTGACTTATGGGAGACCCTGGCCCATACATATAGAGGAGAAGCAATTGGGGAAGGCATCTGATGTTGACTTCTAGCTCTCTCTCTCTCTCTTTCTCTCTCTCTCTCTCTCTCTCTGTCTTTCTCCACACACACTCACATTCACACATACTAACATATGTATTAACATGTATAAGAACACACACATGAACCCCCTACTACCCATCCTGCCCAAACATGCACTACATATATATATAATATACATAATATGTGCTAGAAAATATGTATATATTCATATGTGCAATATATATATTATATGACATGTATATGTTTGAATGTTATAAAATATGATTTTATATTACATAAAGCATAATATATAATTTATAGTTATATACTATATATTTATATGTGTAAAATATAGTTATATATATTTTTAATATAATTTTATAATATATAATGTCTATAAATACACACTAATGATTTCTTTTCATTCCCTATACTTCTAAATGTGTTAAAATGCTAAATACAATTCCAGGATTGGGTTTTGCTCTGTATTAGTCCAATATATAATTCAGTAGCTTAAAAGAGCAGACATTTGTTTTCTGACCGTTTCTGTGGCCTGGAAGCCTGGGTGACAGCTCATCTGTGTCCTCTGTTCACTGTCACACATACAGTCAAGATGTCAGCTGGGGCTGCTGGCTCAGATGAGAAAGGATCTACCGCAGCCCGGCTGACTATGAAGCCGCTGGCAGGATTTGGCTCTCCCACAGCTGCTGTGCAGACAATCCCACCCCCTTGCCGGGTGGCGTGGTTGGTGATGGCCATCAGCTTCTGTCACGAGGACCGGTCCAGTGCATTTCCTCAGGGGACATTCAGAAGAAGAGGAAAGAGGAAGAGAGCACATGCAAAACAGAGCTTGAGGTTTTGTGGCCATCAGTTTTGAGAGGTTCCATTGGTTAAAAAGGAGTCATTCACTAGGTCCCACAGAAGGTATTATATAGGGCGTGGACCAGGGGTCAGAGACCCAGGGTCTGTGTCAGAAGCGGCACAAACATCCCTGTTGCCTTCACAGGTGGCACTTTTTCTGAAAGTGGCAAATGCAGAGGCTGACTGTTTGGGGTGCTGCCTCTGACTCTGGCCCAGGACAAGCCCAGTGAACCCCTTTTGGGTCCCTTGTGCCCACTCTCAGGACAAGAGCCCTTGCCCAGGAGATGTCTGCACTGTCTTTATTCAGCACTCTGGAGACCTTGGCTCCTTGAGCTCCACAAATCTTAATTCAATTAAGCCGATGGAGTTAGATTTCTCTGCACTCCTGGAAGGCATCCAGATAAACAGTCATGTGGGTCCATTCCCAGATCCCAGAGGAATGGAAGCAAATATGGCCTTCTGCCTGTGTTTTGGCCAGCCGTGCTCCATAACCCAACAGGCCTTGCAGAGAAGCAAAAATCTCAAAAAGGGGAGGAGGTTGGGGGTAATCTGTGGTATCCACTTACCTTACCTCCCTCCCACCTCACCCTGCTAGCTCTGAGGCAGAATGTGAGGCCAGCACGGGCAGCCAGGCAGGCTGGCATCAAACCCTCAGCAAGATGAAAGGCCCTTTGGAGGTGCATAATTCAGAAAGCAAGCCCTGCGTACAGCATGTGATTAGAACAAATGTGTGTCCCGGAGGCTAGCACAGCTCTGCGGCAGAGCAAGCTCCCGCACACTCCCCCCCCCCCCGAATCCCTCTCATCTCTTGTCCCCACTCATGGCTCTGAGAGTGACAGTCCTGCAGAAGGCCACCCAGAGGAACTCTGTTTTTTAAACAGTGTGCTCTTTCCCCCAAGAAAGAGAGCCAGTTCAAAAAGTCAGTGGGGTGTGGCCAAAGACTGAAGTCACAGCATGGGGCCTGACTGTGACCCAGGACACTGCTCCAAAGGAAGCCCTTTTCCTACCAAACTTAATTCTCTCATTCACTCAGAAAAGAAGGTCAAATTAGAAGACTCCCAAAGAGATACCTATAGCTCTTCATTTCTGTGGTTCTGAGACATTCCCAGTCAGGCAACGACACCTCTGATCACTAGATACATTACAATGTGTTTGGCTCTGAGGAACTGCTTGAATGAAGGTGTCCATTCAGGAGTTCCTTTTGCAGTTTGATCCCTGAGGTTGGTAGTTTTGTCAATTTAACCCAACCCATAATCATCTAGGAAGACAGTCTCACTGAAGGATTGTCTAGGTTAGTGGTTTTTAATCTGTAGGTGGTGAACATTCTGGGGTCAAATGATCCTTTCACACGGGTTTCCCTAAGACCATTAGAAAACATGTAACAGTAGCAAAATTATAGTTATAAAGTAGCACCAAAAATAATTTTATGGTTGAGAGATCACTACAGCCTTAGGAACTGTATTAAATGTTGAGAACTGCTGCTCTAGGTCAAATTGCCTGTGGGCGTGTTTATGAGGGACAGAGCACACACTATTGGGCTCAGAACTCTCTAAGCAGGGAATCCTGAACCCTGCAAAATTGGAGAGATCAAGCTGAATATTGAGCAGGCATTAATTTGTGTTCTCGGCATTTCATTCTCCAGAAGGAAAGACTTTCCCAAAGGCCATCTTTCATACCTTATCTGTGTCGAATCATGTGCCCTAATGGACAATATGGAGGTACTTTAGGTTGTGCTGATATTGAGAGAAGTTCAGTTCGTGTGTGATACAGGAAGGGGAAGCTCTACCTGTGTGCTCTCCAGTGACGTCTTGTTGTTGTGATAAAACACCGTGACCAAAGAAACTTAGAGGTGAAAGCATTTTGTTTTGGCTTATGGTTCCAGAGCCATAACGGAACGGGAGGCATGGCAACAGGTGGCCAGAGCAGGAAACTGAGGCATTACCTCTTCAGCCACCAACACAAAACATAGAAAGTAGACCAGAAGTAGGTCAAGGATACTTGCCCTGCCCCAAGGGGTGTACTTCCTCCAGCAAAGCTACCCCTTCTAAAGGTTCCATCACCTCCTCCGACAGAGCCACCTACTGGGTACCAAGTATTGGGATACATGAGCCTATTGGTGTCATTGCTAGTTCAGATCACCACAGTCCCTAATCTTACATGCCTGGGTTGTTAACAGAGTGGAGAGGGGACATAAAGCACAGATGATCATGTAGACACAGAGGAGCACAGAGAACAGGACAGAGACGGAAACTACTCAAGGCAGGAGCCATGTCCCCTTGGTCATATGTTGGAAGCCGTTTGTGCCGCATCCAAAGATGGCGCCGGCTTCCTGCCGATGATTCAGCAAACAGAGCTCTTGTCCAGCCCGAGGGACGTAGTGCGCATGTACCATGCATGTCACAGCCCGCTCTCAGGCATGCTAATGAGATACTGGAGGGCGCACCAATCAGGAAGTGGCACAAGTCTCCTGGGCTTATATAAGCAGTGCACTTTGCTTCCTCGGCATCCCCTGCTCAAGAGTACTGTACAATAAATGTTGTTCGTAGAAGAATCCTGTTGCCGCGCATTGTTCTTGCTGGCGAGACATTAGGCGCGCAACAGTCATATCACAGTCATTTACCCACAACTATAGGTGAGGGAACAAAACAGACTCTGCTATTACCAAGTGTTGTGCTTTATGTGGGGAATACTCCCCAAAACACCACAGGCTCATGTATTTGCACATTTGTTCTCCAGCTGGTGTCACTCTTTGGGAAGGTTGTGGAACTGTTATGAGGTGAAGCCTTCCTGGAGGATGTGCATCATTAGGGCGGGTCTTTAAAGTTTTATGGCCCCACCCACTTCCTGTTCATGTCCAGCTTTTCTCACTGCAGACACTGTGGTGTGGCCTCTCACTTGTGCCACCGCGAGTGAGTTCTCTTTTGTGATAGACCAGAAACTTAAGCCTTTCTCCTTTAAGTTGCTTCTTCTCAGATATTCGGTTATGGTAACAAGAAAAATACCTAATTATGATATCAATATCATAGTAGTTGACCTGAGCTCATTACTTCTAGAGCAAAACCAGTTTCTAGAGGATGAGAAGGAGGGATGACATTTAAGAAATCAAATCTAATACACATGCTGGAAATCTGAACACACTGATGCTCAGAGAAGAAATACTCACTCTGGTTCCTTTCTCCTACCCCTTGAGAAAGTGATCCCTCCTCATTGCCTGTATAAGATCCTTTCCTGTGTCTGTTCTTAACTACTGTTATTCTGTGAATCTGTCCCCTGAAGGCTCCTGTGTTGCAAGTATAACCCCCAAATTCCTATGCCAATGGTACTTGAAAGTGGAAACTTTGCTTGAGAGCTGATGAGATTAGACACAGTTACAATGGTGAAGCCTTTATGAGGCTATTGGTGGATCTATTAATTACTTTCTTCTCACTGTGATATGATAACCATGGAAGGAAAGGCTTCATTTGGCTCACTGTTTAAGGGAATACAGTCCATCAAGGTAGGGAAGGTATATCCGCAAGAATACCTGTGTGATGATGTAATCAGGACTCAGAGTGAGGGAAAGCCTCAAATGACTTTTCCCTTTTTTCCTTTTATTCAGTCACTCATCTAAACTCATAGGATAGTGCCTCCCACAATCTGATAGGTTTCCCTTTCTCCATTAAATCCTCTTGAACCACCCTCATAGGTATGCTCAAAGATGTACCTGACTCCTCTCCTAAGGTTTCCTTAGTGTGTGAACCGTCACAGTAGCCTTATATAAAGAAGAAACCCAGCCAGTAGTGCTTAAGCTTGTTAGGATCCCTTCTTCTGTGCTATGAGGTAGCCCAGGCTTTCTCACATGCTGAGGAGATCCCAGCCCCATACTCACTATTAGACATCTCAGCCTTGACCCTGAGACAAATAAATACCCCACTATTTACAAATAACCTGACCCTGTGTTTTGTCATAACAACACACCAAAGACTACGACAAGGTGTGACTCTGACTTACAAGATCAGAGGATTGTGCTTGGGAATAGTTGAAGAAGTAAGATAACAAAGGGGTCTCTTCAGAGCCCCTAAGCATCTCAGTTCACATAGGTCAAAAATTGGGCTATTGGGTTTAAGTATAACTTACAATGGCTAAAAGTCAGATTTAGAAATCAGGAACATTCCCCCATAGGCTCCTGAAAAAAACATTTGACCCAGATCACAGCCCTGTTTGGGAAGGTTGTGAAGACTTCAGCAGGCAAAGCATCACTAGGGAGAAGAGTTCAGGATGGGGAGGGGGGTAGAGAGGGTTATAGGCAGGTCTTGAGGTCTCATAGCTCCACACATTTCCTGTTGATTAACTGCTTGTTTCCTCACTAAAGAAGTAAAGTGACCACCTACTCACCTCCCACAGCTATTGATCCCTTAGGAGCCAGGGTCTGGGTGTGGGCTGAAGTTGAACAGGGAGTTGCCAATGGGAAGGGACAGAAAGGGAGGAAGTGGAGTAGTTTGGGAGAAAGCTGTACTTGCTCTGGCCTCTGGAAGGCCTACCCTTAGAACCCCAGCCTATGGTGGAAGGCATCTCTGGAGACAACCCAAGATAAACACAGCCATGGCCACACACAACAGTTACTTCAGTGGCATCAATTGCAAATCCCATGAGTATCTCTCACCCAAATCCACTCCTATTTCTTGAAGGAGCTCTTCACTCTCAGTATAGAGCATCTCTCTACTGCGGCTGCCTGAACATCTTTTAACTGTGGCTTCTCAAGCCCTTAAGCTGCAGTTCCCAGATTTCTCTAGTCCAGTTGTGGGTGGAGGCAAAGAGACAGGGATAGGTAGAAAAGAGGTAGGCTTGCTTTACCCCTACTTCACCCCTGCTTCACCCCGGCTTCATCAGCTCTGCAGCAGCCCTTCATCCAAACCCCAAGGCTCTATTTCCACTGATGCATTCTCTGAGGTTCCCTTTCCACCAGCAGTCATCACTGCCTGTTTTGTCCCCTTCTCCAGCCCAGGAGTGGTGACTGCACCCAGTCAGTTGACATACTCTCTCTCTCTCGTTGACCACATTTCCAAATGGTATCCCTTTGGAGAAAAAGACTTTAAGAAATTTTATTTTCCCACACCCTCCTATCTGGCACAGAACTTGGGATGGTTCATCTTTGGTGGCAGCTTGAGAGAATCTGAAATTACCAGGAGCCACATCTCTGCATTTGACTGAGGGAAAGGGGGTCTGGGTTAGTTTAACTGAGGTGGGGAGATCCACCTTGAACATGAATAGCCCCATTCCATGGACTAGGATCCCACGATGAAGAAAGTGAAGAAAGTTGGCTGAGCGCTAGCACTATTCCCTTTTGCTTCCTGCCTGCAGATATGGCTGGCTCTTTTCTGCTCTAGCTGCCTGGATTTTACCACCATGACATCCTCAAACTGTGAGCCCAAATAAACCTTGCCTTCCTTAAGTTTCTAGAATATAGTATTCTATCAGAGCAATGAGACAAGTACTACAAAGGGTTTGAAGATCAAGTGTAAAACCTGGATTTATAATTGACCCACAAAGTGTAAGATGATGTCATTATACAGCAAGCCTATCACTGGGTGAGAAGGAAAGGTAGGTGGGGAAAAATCAAGGAAGGAGAGAAGAGAAGGAGAAAGGGGGAGATTCAGGAGGAGACAACATGGAAGCAGGCGTGGGTGTTTCTCTCGGTGCATCTCTATATGTATAAGGTTGTTATAAATAAAATATTGTTGAATATTTTATAAGGGATGGAATTATACAGGATCATTTGACTTATCTAGGTAGGCAAATTATATTATAGCAATTGGATCAGAGTACTCTGGTGTGTTCTTTGATGTTATAACTTAATTGTGTTCGCAGTGGCGAGATGCACAGAGCCAACTATGAAGTTGGAGTTGAGATGTGTGTGCACAAGGCTTGGCAACAACACACCAAGGAAGAGTGAGTGAAAACAACACACTGAGATGGTTGTGGACCATCGAGGACAGAAGCAGCCATGGCAGGTGGAGTGGATCACACCTGGGTCAAAAGAAGCCGGGGTCTGTGAGTACTTAGAGGCAGCGTGGAGCCGCTAAGATAAAGATACCCAACAGTGCCATGTGGCCCTACAGTTGCCAGCACTAGTGCAAGATAAAAGGAAACCATTATATAATATTTACTGCTACACAAAGCCATAGACATGATACCCTCATTCCCTAAGTTGATGTGGTTAGATTGTTGGTCACGACAGTATCGTAGACTTTACCTGTACATGGCTCCCCATCCCCACTCACCAATCCAGCTTAGCTGTCTATTCCTTTCTGACCTACATGTATTGCAGGATCAGGAGCCATATCTAGTCCTTGCCACCATGCCTAAGTATGAGGGGGTGAGTGCACAAAGAAGGAACGAGCTTCATGGTCAAGTTCATTGCTCTCCTCCATCCACCCATTAGGCTCTTCTTTCTTAGGTCTCTTACATTGCCCTTCTTAAAGAAACAGCAGCAGCAGCAAAAACAACAACAACAATAAGCCATGCTGAACTGCATCTATGCCTCCTTCCTTTATCAAGTCAGAATGAGTGTCAGCCAAGTCCGATTCCAGAGCATACCCTCTGAGTAGAGTTCTCAGTGTCAGCAAGTGACCAGAAGAGGAACAAGGCACATGGTTGGAGAATGAAATGTAGCCAGGGCTATAGCTGTGGTCCCCACAGTGAATATCTTCCTGGTGTCATGGGGAGTGGTAGTTATGGGAGGCAGACCGTGAGCCGTCTTTCCTTCCCAATGGTCCAGGCCCTGGATGCTGCTCTGTAGGGTTGCTTTGCTGGAGGCAGGAGCACAGGGGAGATACTGTGCTTGGCTCCCGGGCGTGGGTGAGTGGGAGGGTCATGCCTGGTTTGGTATCCTAGCAGAGGGTAGATGAGGAGCCTGGTGGAGAGAAACGGAGCTTAGGCACCTGCCCAGGAAAGCTGCTGTGGTCTGAACAGCAGGTTCCCCCCACACAACTCAGCCCACACACATTTCCCTGAGCTCCAGGATCTGGGCAGCAGCAGGATCCAAGCATGACCTGCAGGACGGCAGAGCATCCGGCCTGGTTTTCCTACCCTGGAAGCTATGCACACAAAGATAGCACACAGCAGCACTTCCTCATAATATGCAGTGGAATGTTTCTAGAGCCCCAGCAGATAGGAGGGAAGAGCAGCAAGACCCTTAAACAAAGACTTGGGGCCTAAGGGTCATTGTCCATAACTCTGTGAGGTTCAGAGACTCCAGACCAGACAGAGCCCTTTCTGATGCTACGTGGAACTGGGTTATCTCAAAAGGTGAGAGGCAGCTGGTTCTTCAGAGGAAAGGGTTGCGTGGAAGATGGTCTGGACGGTATGGAAACTTCTCCCACTGGTGATCTCTCTTGGAGGCCTGTCTCTGGGTACAAAAGCTGAGGGCAGAGAGAATCTAAACAACAGGAGTGGAGGTATGCAGTGAGAACGCATGATCAGTGCCTCTAGGGAAATGCCAGATTGCATTCATTATGTCACTCAATATGTCATTCATTAAGTCACTGATTAAGTCATTCATTATGTCATTCGTTTTCACCCATATGTCACTCATCTTGTCATTTGTTGTCACTCATTGTGTCATTCATTATGTCACTAATTATGTCATTCATCATGTCACTCATGTCACACATCATGTCACTCATGTCATATATCATGTCATTCATTATGTCATTTATTATGTCACTCAATGCCATTTATTAAGTCATTCATTATGTCATTAATTGTCACTCATATGTCACTCATCATGTCATTCATTATGTTATTCGTTGCTGCTCATTGTGTCATTCATTATGTCACTCATTATGTCATCCATGTTACTTATGTCAAACATCATGTCACTCGTTATGTCATTCATTGTGTCATTCATATGTCATTCATTACGTCACCCGTTATGTCGTTTGTTATTACTCATTGTGTCATTCATATGTCATTCATTATGTCACCCGTTATGTCATTTGTTATTACTCATTGTGTCACTCATATGTCATTCATTATGTCACCCATTATGAACCTTCACTCCTTAAAACCCTTTCAAAGAGCTAGGATGGCACTTGCTGTAAGCATGATGACGGGAGTTCAGATCCCCAGCACCCACACAAAAACCAGGTACAGACATAGCTGTAATCCCATCAGTGGGGGCGGGAGAAGGACATAGAACGATTGATTGGATTCCTGGGGCTTAATGGCCAATCAGTGCTGCAGAACCAGCAAACTAGATAAGAGACCATGTCTGCAAAGAATGAAGTGGAGAGTGCAGAGTGATAGAGGAAGAAGCAATATGTTGACCTCTGGCCTCCTACACACTCACACATGCATACACTAGCACAGTGCATGCACACACGTACACACACACACACACACACACACACACACACACACATCTACACCTCTGTCAAGGAGATACGATTGCTCTTATTTTATAACCCTAAAGAACTGGACCTCAGAGATACTTGCTAGGGACACTTACATTGATGAGTGGTCCCAACCCATGTCTGAAACCAGTTCACTGGCCTCCAGAGTCTGTAACTCTTGCAATAGTACCTGTGTCATGCCTCAGATGCATAAGCCATCACTGATGTGCTGTGCCAGAGTCAGCCTTAGAGCGTAGCCCACCCATGGTCTTCAGAGCTGCAGAGCAGCCAGTTTTGGATTTTGGAATTCTAAGAGTCAGGCTTCAACTGTGCAGAGACCATTCATTACTCAGATATTTGGGGTGTAATCATCTCCCTTATTCCCCTGACCCCTTTCCTTGCCTGGGGTTCACATTTCTCCAGGACTCAGTAGCTTCACAGTGACAAAGGCCCTGTCTTAGCTTCATCCTTGACCATCTCTCCTGGCCTCTGATTGTGTTCGACACAGCACGTACCAAAGTCCTTCACAACAGATCCTGTGTAACCTTTCTTACCGATCTTCCAGGGATACTGTGTCTGAAGAGGATTCTGTATATCTTTATTTGGCTCTTTCAAGATCTCTACTTCAAGGAGGATGATAATTTGATGATCTCACCATCCTGGACACACCTCTCCTTATTCTCTCCTCCCTCCACATGGACCAACTGTAAGCAAGGGATTCTTTATCCTGTGTCTTAGGGTTTCTATTGCTGTGAAAGGCACTGTGACCACAGCTCTTGTAAGAACATTTACTTGGCGTCTGACTTACAGTTGGGATCAGTCTATTTCTTTCATGTCCAGGAGAGTGGCTGCATGCAGGTAGACATGGTGCTGAAGAGGCACCAGAGAGGTCTACATCTGGATCATCACCACGAAGAGACAATGAGCCACCAGGCCTGACTTCAGCTTTTAAAACATTAAAGCTGCCCCCCCAGTGAGACTTCCTCCAGCAAGGCCACATCTAGTGCCACTCCCTATGAGCCTAGGAGAGCCATTCAAACCATATCTTGGCAAAATACAATTGGTTTAGATCAATTCTAGCGTCAGAGTTTCCGTGAGGATCTTCCCAGCACCCTCTTCTCCATGCTAAGTGCCCTCAGACTTCTGAGCTGGCGGTTCCAATGATGGTGGCAATAAAGACAGATGGCGATTAAAGTGATGGCGGTGGTGGTGATGAAGAAGGCCGAGAAGGAAGAGGAGGAGGGGGATCCTCCACACATAAAACGCTAAGGAAGTGCCAGATAGACAATAGGAGACAATCCCACTTTGTTACCTCGGCTGGATCCAGAGAGGCCAGGGCCCATCTTGGGGGCTGAGAGGTCTTGTGCATCAGGCTCAGCAGTAAAGAGAAGAACCAGCAAAGCTTTAGTCAAGAAGAGCAAATGGAGGACAGAAATAAAATTTCTGCCCTGGCTACTCCGTGTGAAGAGAAAGCCCAGGAAGAACAGCCCAGTAGCGAGTGAGCCCCTTTTATAGACATCTCAGGAAGGAATGTGAGAAAGAGGGAAACGCAGCATTCCATAAGGGGCCTCAGGAGGGCTTTGTCTGTGAGAGAGGAGGGAGATGCAAATGGAAGCCACACTATCCTTTGGGCCTTGTTTTTCTTCCCCAATACCTCCATCTCAAGCCTGTGGGTCACACCTCACTCCATGACACCTTCCCCACACGCCCAGCTTGCAAAGCACAGCATGTCCCCTGTGCCTTCATCTCTCACACAACTCAGGTGTAGGAGGGAGGTGGGCCTGGGAACTACAGGTCAAGGGGAAAAGGCGCTAGTACCAGTAGCCAATGGCCTCCTGTCATCCACTCCAAGTCTATCAGTCAACAATCTGTCCTCAGAACCCTTGCCAACCAACCACAAACTTGGTTGGACAGAAGGGAAACCTACCCCTCCCCAACTCACAAACTGACACCCCGCCGGCCCCCACTATGTCCTCCACCTACAACTGCATCTCTGCATCTGTCTTCTCCACCATTATGACCCCAGCCCAGAACTCTTTTGTGCCATCTGGAACTGAAAACTCAAGTTTCCCCAACCCCCACCCCACGCCAGAAAAACATCTTGTCATTTACTAGTGAGACACTGTCACTTCCAGTTTAAAAACTCCCAGTGGCTCTACACTACCCAAAGGATGACATTTTAGACTCTAAATTCCTCTCCCGGCTACCCACATCATCTCTCTCCCCTCCACGGCACACTCACTGTGGCCACATATGCAGCTTACACGCCCTTCATCTTTTATCCAGACCAACTTCCAATCCCCACACAGTGCCTACTATGCCTTCCTCCTTGGCAAAGATGATTCAGCTCATCCAGGAAGCTTCCCAACCCTCCTTTGTCCTGCCCTGATCCCACCCTGATCTTCCTCCCTGGCCCCACACCTTAGTCCTGCCCTGATCCTGCCCTGGTCCTGCCCTTGTCCACCCTGGTCCTGCCCTTGTCCATCCTGGTCCACCCTAATGCCACCCCGGTCCTTCCCTGTCAGTCCCCTGAGTGTTGCCTCAATATGCCACCATCATTATTCCACTGCCTGTGTATCCTAGGATACACACTGCAGACACACTGTGGTATCCAAGGATATAGACCCTCAACTCATTCATGCTCTTCTTTTCCCGACTGCTCCTCCCAGAACAGAGCTTAGTGGGAGCTTGGGGAACGTGTCTCAAAAAGAACTGAAATGATCCTTACATCATCCATCTGCAAATAGGCAAACTTCCAAGCCTATTGCTTCATGGCTTCTGTGAGGACAGGGAGAATGAGGGCTTCTGAAGGGCTTAGCGTATGCTCAGTGGCTGTTTAAGTTTATCATCACTGTGCTAGTTGAGAGTTGGGGCAAAAGGTGCTCAACCAGACATTGAGAGAAGGAGAGTCTAGTCCCAGACTGGGTATGAACTGTGAGGTTAACCTTGAGCAGGTCTCTTATCCTTTCTGAATTAGTTCTTAATAACTGTTATTTTCCCTCTGTGCTTCATCCCAGCATTGAATGGCCCCTTGTATTATCCCCACATCTCCCTCACTTCAGCACAGCTAATTAAGAATTTGCAGGAAATTAGCGATGTTTTTCCACTTATGGCCATCCTAACATGTCACCAGCTGCTTGGAGACCAGTGCTTTGCTGCCCACTGAACCTTCACCCAGGTTCCCAACACCTGTCCCAGTCCAGATATGGAAAGACGGGTCTGAAAGACAGCTCAGTGGGTAAACTACTTACACTGTGCAGGTATGAGGACGGAGCTTTGGATCCCAGCACCCATGTAAATGTGGCGTGTATGTGGGAGCCTCACTGAAATTCCTGTTGTACGCTACACTAACAGAGTGTCATGTAGCCCAGGCTGGCTTCACACTTGCTATGTAGCCAAGGATGACCTTGAACTTTTAATCTTCCTGCTTTGAACTTCCAAGTGCTGGGATTACTGGCTTATAGTGCCATGCCCGTTTTTCTGGATTCTGAGGATCAAATCCAGGGCATCCTGAAGTTCAGAGAGAGTGATCCCCAGAGCAGCTGAGGAGCTAAGCTGGTCACATCAGTGAGCCCTTGTTTCAAGTAAGAGGCCCTGCCTCAACATGAAGGATGGAGAACATTTGGAAGATATTCAGCATCATGCCCTCTGCATGCACATATGTGCATGTGTACCTACATACACACCTATATTCCTACCTATGAGCATGCATACACATGCATGTATTCACAACACACTTATGCATGCAAAGATAATACAGCTGGGGCTGCAACTCGATTAATAGAGTATTTACCTACCATGCAGGATGCAGGGTTGGATTCTCAGCATCCAGCAGAACAAACACGGTGGTATAAACCAGTAATCCCAGCACTTGGCAGTTCAAAGCAGAAAGATTAGAAGTTCAACGTCATCCTTGGCTACATTGCAAGTTTGAGGCCAGCCTGAGCTACATGGTACTCTATTATGGTAGCATACATTAGAAATCCCATTGTGGTTCTACGATCCACAAGTTCAAGGATAGACTGGGCAACATAGAAATGCCACACATCGTGGCATGCTGTGTACCCATGGTCCTGCATTGTTGAAACTGCCACAGTGATACTCTGAGATGAGCAGGTTCCTTGGAAAGAACTGTTGAGCTCCTCAAAAGCAGTGTTCAGATTGTAAAGGTTCTCAGCCTCCTAGAATCTCCTTCATAAGTTTTTGAAGTGCTTATGATCCAGTTGGTCTACATTTCGGCAATCAGTTATCTTTTACCCTGAGAGGATGCTGTCTGTTCACAGGAGTCTCACACTTGACACTTACACTAAGGTTACCATGTAAATCTCGTGAATCAGCCAGTGCTTGGAAATGGACGGCTAAGCAAGCACAGGTCATAGTTCCGAGCACAGGACAATCGCGCTCACCCTCCTTCCTCATTCTTCCTCCAGAAGAGAAATGTACCACAGTCCTGATGTGTTGGTGTTAACATTGTTCTGTTTGACTTTTGTGTAAAGTAATTTGCATGCAATCTTGTAATGTGGCCTGAAAACAAGCTAACTGTATTAGAAACTATTCAAAAACTAGGTATTTTATAGTGACTTGTGGGCAGTGACAAATACAGACATGTGAACCCTGGATACATTACATTTCTCTCAAACAAACAAACAAACAAACAAAATGTTTTGCAACGTGTTCTCTGCTGTCCTGAAGACGCTGTCACCTTCCACATGTGTCCGTGTAAGCTGTGGTGTCTTACTGACTTAGTCTGTAGCTTACTCCTTATTCTGACACATTGTCCATGGTGCCCCTAAAACGCTGTAACGAGTTCAGTACCTGCTAAAGTACACAGAAGCTTATAGTATCTGTCAGGTACAACGGAGTCCCTGTTGAGACAGAGATCTATGCTTCATGTCAGCCCGTGAACATGCCTTACATTTGTCCAGTAACTGTCAATAAAGAACATTCTGAAAGAAAAAAAGAAATACCACACATCAACAATTAATTAATTAATTAATTAAATTAAAAATGAAATAAAGTGCTGGAGAGATGGCTCAGTGGTTAAGAGTACTGGCTGCTCTTCCAGAGGTCCTGAGTTCAATTCCCAGAAACCACAAGGTGGCTCACAACCATCTGTAATGATATCTGATACCCTCTTCTGGTGTGTCTGAAGACAGTGACAGTGTACTAAAATAAATAAAATAAATACATCTATTTTAGAAAAAAATAAAAATTGACCTTTAAATTTTTTTAATAGACTTCAATTTTGACAAAGTATGTCTTTCTTCTTTTCTCACTTTTTTGAGAGCTGGAGTGAATTAATAAATGAATGAGCATCCCACGAACTGGGCCAGTCTTTGCAGACATAGAAAAAAGACAGTGTCCTTGTGCAACAAAGGCCTCTTGCCCATCCAGTTGCCCCAGCCTAAGCCTGGACCCCAGGCCCAGCCTTGACCCCAGGCCCAGCCCAGCCCCAGCCCCAGCCCAACCCCCAGTCCCAGCCCTAGCTCCAGCCTTAGCTCCAGCCCCAATTATAGAGGAAATAGCAACCTCCACAGAAAAGTCAGACAGCATCTTTCCAAAACCAAGTTTTGTGTTTAAAGCAACCTGCTCTGTCCAAAACTCTCAAGCTTGGTCAGGCTACCAAAAAAAAAAAAAAATCACCTATAATTCAGAAGCTGCTCTTATTATCCATGGGTTCTCAGGAAAGAAGATTTGCATCTCACAGGGGATGCTTTGGAGTTGAAGTATGTTCCCTTCAATAGAAGCATTGGAAATAGACAGGTAATTAAATTAAATTACCCAGAAATTCCTACGTCTCAGTCTAGGTTGGAGTCTGTGACTTCGAATGTGACTGGCAGTAGCTCCAACTACTAAGGGCCAAATCAAAAGATAAAACTAAAGATGGTACCATCTGTCCCACCAAGAACTCAGGCCCATAGTAGGGAAGAGAAGGGAGAGTGTCCAGTTTTTCAAAACATGCTGTCTTAGTTAGGGTTTTACTGCTGTGAACAGGCACCATGACCAATGCAACTCTTATAAAGGACAAATTTTAATTGGGGCTGGCTTACAGGTTCAGGCATTCAGTTCATTATCATCAAGGAATAAACATGGCAACATCCAGGCAGGCATGGTGTAGGTGGAGCTGAGAGCTCTACATCTTAATCTGAAGGCTTCTAGCTTCTAGGCAGCTAGCCCACACCCACAGTGAAACACCTACTCCAACAAGTCCACATTTACTAATAGTAACACTCCCTGGGCTGAGCATATATAAACCATAATACCTACTTTAAGAAGGCTGATCAAACCAGGGCACTGCCAACCACTGTCTTATTCAGGCCCAAGTAGAGCTGGGCACAGATGGATATAGTCACTCCTCCCACCACAGAGGGTACCATTTATTTAGTGATAACTAAGATTAGACAGAAAAGATTTGTGTTCCCAGGGAACATCTCTAATCTTAAGGCACTTAACAATCTAATAAAGCCATGCCCATGAAGGGCCTGTAGTCTGATGATGACCATCTTTAAGGGATGCCCAAATGATGGAGATGTCCAGGCTCAGGTCCTCCTGTCTCTGCCTAACTCCCTGTACTTCCTGACAAACAAGCTGGAGGAGGTTTGCAGCCACGATGGACACAGGTGGCTTACACTTGTCCTCGCTCCACTGAATCACAGGTCAGACTAGCCCCAGAGAGGGAATGGGCAAGTCTCACATAGGAGATGAACATGCATGGAGCAGACAGACCACCAAGCTGAGGACCGAAGTGTGAGCAGGTGGCCAGCCAGGAGCAAGATCTCTCAGCCCTTCTCTCCCAGAAACCTGTATTCCTGACCTCTTACTGCCCCTAAGACACTGTCTCCTCTTTTCCTTCCTTCCCCTTTCATAAATGCTTGCTTTCCTTGCTCAGGAAGCTGCTATCCTGACTGTCTCTGCCTCCAGTCCCACAAAGGGCCAGCATCTGTATGAAGTCACCAGGGACAGGATTCTACTTTTCTCAGAGGTCTTTGGGGTCTTTGACTCTCAGAAGTATCTACACTTTCTAAGAGGAAAGCTTAGGATGCCCTCATTAGATGCCCCTCCCATATCTGACCAAATGCTCCCTAAGTCGAAGACCTTTATTTACACTGTAGTTGGGGGCCTCGTGGCATTGTGCTCTCTGAGCCCTACTCCTTACGAGATACAGCATTAGTCCTGTGTCTGACGTGTAAGGCTGTGGGAAATCTGTAGCTTTAGATAGAATGCTTCCCTCCCCTGCCCCTTTTTTTATTCTTCTAATTTTTTTTTACAAAAAAATTAGGTAGGTATACAAAACAATGGGTTCTCCATACATACATGCTGTTCAGTGACCCTCCCTGCCCCGCCATTTCCTTGGCTGGGCTGGTTTTCTCTTCCTCCGGTTGCTCCCATCTTTGACTTCCTTACCATCTTATCCATGTTTGCCACCTTTCTCCTTTGTTATATCCCAAGTTTTTTTTTTTCCCCCTCATTATCCCCTTTACAGATTTATAAGGCATGCATAGATATACTGTTGGATACTGTGACAGTTTGGATACCTTTGGCCCATGAGAACTGGCATTATTGGGGCATGTGGTCTTGTTGGAGGAGGTAAGGCCTTGTTGAAGGAAGTGGGTCACCATGTGGATGGGCTTTGAGGTCTTTTGCTCAGGCTCCACCCAGTGCAGAAGGTCTCTCTCCTGGCTGCTTACAGGAAGAGAGTTTTCCTCTGGAAGCCGTTGGATCAAGATGTACAACTCTCGGCTCCTCCAGCACCATGTCTGCCTGTATGTAGCCATACTTCCTACTATGATTATAATGGATTGAGCCTTTAAAACTGTAAGTCGACCCCAATTAAATGTTGTCATTTATAAGAGTTGCCTTGGTCATGGTGTCTCTTCAGAGCAATAAAACCCTAAGACAGATAGTATTTTGATTTTTATCTTTCAGTGTATGTGTGCGCAGTCCATGTGTGGAGGCCATAGGACAATCTGAGGTGTAGATCCTTGCCTTTCATGTTGTTTGAGGTAGGCTCTCTTGTTCAACAGCATACAGCTCTTCAGCTGGTGAACTTAAAGAAATTCTCCTGTCTCGACCTCTCATTTCAGGATAAGAATACCAGAATCACAGAGACACTCCGTCTTGCTTCCTATGAGCTCTGAGGATCCAAACTTAAGTCCTTACATTTTCACATAAAAACGCCTTTGCCAATAGCTCTAACATTTGTTCTTTTTTTTCTGAGGTAAAGTCAGCTTCAAACTCCTTCTATAAGAGGGGCTAGCTTTGAACTCCAGATTGTCCTGCCTCAGCCTTGAAAATGCTGAGACTGCAGGCTGCGACTGGGCACACCCAGCTCTTCTGCGCTCCAGATGCCTCCTAATCTGAGAAAACAAGCATGCTGCCTGGCACCTCAAATGATGATAGTCCTTGCTCAACAAGGGGAGCTCAGAGAAATGTTTTACACGTTGTTGCCATTAGCTGAGAGTGACTGGGGTACCACCTAGACCCACAAACCTTTTCCCAAAGTACAAAACTAGATCCAAAATATGGTTATCTCCAGGGTAGGGTTTCTGAAAGCCCCTCCCTCATGTCCATGTTCTTTCCCCCCAACAGTCCCAAATGCTTTGAAGAGCAGGGTTACAAACCCAGAACATTCCCATCACACACACACACACACACACAAGCACACACACACACACATACACACACACACAGGCAAACACATGCACACACACATGCACATACACATGCATGAGCACACACATGCACACATGCCAGATGCCTACTTGTTTGCTTTTGTTTTGAATTAGACTGGTATATTATACATGGTAATCCACCTGCCTCAGTCTGCTGAGTGCTGGACTTATAAGTGCACCCACCTTATCCTTTTGAAAGGATTTGTTTTCCAGTGCTGGGATCAAAGCCCAAGCTTCCTAAGTACTCCACACAAGTGTCCTGTGAACTTAGAAAAAGCCCCAGCCTAGGTCAAGCTAAGGTTAACACACTGCTTCCAAAGGGGGCTTTATGCACACATCTATGAGCACACATACTACACACCCAAGCATGCAGGCTCATGCACATACAATCATACCTCCAACAGGATCTGGCTCAGACACATTTATGAAACACAAAGTAAGGGCTACCGCTGTTGGTCTTGTGGTGCTCAAGTAAGGTTGGAAGGTTAGACTGAGATTCTGGCTGTTAATCCTCCCATGTCTGTTTCCCTTTAAGATCAGAGCCACTGTGTGCCCTGTTGGCTTTCCAGCTGCAAATGACAGTGCTCACAGCAAACAGACTCAAGTGTCGTGTTTTCGTTTTCGTTGAATTCTAGAAAATCCTTAATTTCTTTCTTTATTTCTTCTTTGACCCTGCTATCCTTTAACAGAGCATTGTTTAGTTTCCATGTGTATGTGGGCTTTTTGTTGTCTTTGTTGTTGTTAAAGACCAGCCGTAGACCATGGTGATCTGAGAGGATGCATGGGAGTATTTCAATCTTCTTATATTGATGGAGGCTCGTTCTGTGTCCAATTATGTGGTCAATTTTCGAGAAGGTGCCATGGGGTGGTGAGAAGAAGGTGTATTCTTTTACTTTGGGATAGTATGTTCTGTATATATCTATTAATTCTAGTTGGTTCAAAGTCTCTGCTAGTTTTGCAGTGTCCTTGTTCAGTTTCTGTTTCCCTGATCTGTCCATTGGTGAGAGTGGGGTATTAAAGTCTCCCACTATTATTGTGTGGGGTGAAATGAATTTTTTGAGCTTTACTAGGGTTTCTTTTATGAATGTGGGTGATTTTTTATTTGGAGCATATATGTTAAGGATTGAGAGTTCCTCCTGACAGATTTCCCCGGTAATGAGTAAAAAGTGTCCTTCCTTATCTTTTTTGATAACTTTTGGTTGGAAATTTACTTTATTCGATATTAGAATAGCCACTCCAGCTTGCTTCTTGGAGCTGTTTGCTTGGAAGTTTTTTTCCCACCCTTTTACTCTGAGATAGTGTCTGTCTCTGTCTCTGAGATGAGTTTCCTGTATGCAGCAAAAGGCTGGATTTTGTTTATGTATCCAGTCTGATAATCTATGTCTCTTTATTGGGGAGTTGAGACCATTTATGTTAATAGATATCAAGAAATAGTTGTTTCTGTTTCCTGCCATTATTGCTTTTTTGGGTTGAGTTGTGTCTGTGTTTTTTTCTTCTTTTAGTTTTCTTGTTTAGGAGTTTTCTTGTTTTTAATAGGCTGTATTTTCCCTCGTTGTATTGGGTTTTCCACCTATAATTCGTTGTAGTGCTGGGTTTGTGGTCAGATATTGTGTAAATTTTGATTTTTCTTGAAATTTCTTCGTCTCTCCATCGATGGTGATTGATAGTTTTGCTGGGTATAGCAGCTTGGGCTGGCACTTGTGGTCTCTTAAGGAGTGCATGATGTCTGTCCAGACTCTTCTAGCTTTCATAGTCTCTGTTGAGAAATCGGGTATGAGTCTGATTGGTCTGCCTTTATATGTTACCTGACCTTTTTCCCTTACTGCTTTTAGTATTCTTTCTTTACTTTGGGTGCTTAATGTTTTTACTATTATGTGTCGGGAGGTATTTCTTTTCTGGTCCAACCTATTTGGAGTTCTGAAGGCTTCTTTTATGCTCGTGGTCATCTCATTCTTGAGGGTAGGGAAGTTTTCTTCTATGATTTTGTTGAAGATATTTACTGTGCCCCTTAGTTGATACTCTTCTTCCTCTTCTATTCCTATTATCCTTAGGTTCTGTCTTCTCATTGTGTCTTGGATTTCCTGGACATTTTGGGTTAGGAGCTTTTTGTTTTTTGCATCTTCTCTGGCTGTTTTATCTATGTTTGCAGTGTTGTCTTCTGCCCCCGAGATTCTCTCTTCGATCTCTTGTAATCTGTTGGAAATGCTTGCTTCTGTGACTCCTGATTTCTTTCTTTTTTTTTTTTTTTTTTTTTTTTTTTTGGTGTTCTGACTCTAGGGTTATCTCTTTTAGTGTTTTCTTTATTGTGTCAATCTCTGTTTTAATTTCCCTCTTCCATTCCTTTATTTCTTTGGTTCTGTTTTCCTCTAGTTCTTTGAGTTCTTTGAGTGTTTTTTTTTTGTTTCTTCTTTAAAAGCTTCTGAATCTTTTTGCTTTTCCTCCCTTTCTTGTTTAAGTAACTCTATCAGCGTCTTGAGGCATGATTTCAGGTCTGTGTCTTCTTTTTCTGGAGTGTTTGGAGTTTCGATGTTTGCTGTTATGGGAGAGCTGGGCTCTGGTGTTGCTAGAATGTCTTGGTTCCCTTGGGATATACTCTTTCTCTTTCCTCTTGCCATTTTGTTGTCAGTGATATGTTCTTACCTTTCCCTTGTATCTGGTCTGTGTCCCTGGTTCTCCACTGGTTGAGGTGTCAGATGGGTCAAGCCCTGTTTTATGCCTCAAAGTCGTCGGGTGTGAGCAGAAGTTCCAACTTTCTGTTTCTGTTTGCTGGATCAGGCACAGCAGGGCAGGGCAAGGCAGGGGGTGTACTTTCCTGGTGTACTCCACAGAGATCTTTCTGCTCCCCTGCAGCCCTGGTCTCCCACCCACCAGTTGCTCAGCCTCTATGAGCCGCCGTTCTGCCTGGCAGATGGGCCAGGCTCTGCTCTGCGTCCGGAAGTCACCTCCGGGTGGAAACAGAAGTTCTAATTTTCTGTTCCCAATCGCAGTTGCTCAGCCTCTATGAGCCACCGATTTGGGTGGCTGGTAAGCCAGGCTCCGCTCTGTATCCGGAAGTCGCCTCCGGGTGGAAACAGAAGTTCTAATTTTCTGTTCCCAATTGCAGTTGCTCAGCCTCTATGAGCCGCTGTTCCGCCTGGCAGGTAGGCCAGGCTCTGCTCTGCGTCCCCAGACTCAAGTGTCAATTTCAGGGTCCCATCATCGGTCTCCTGGGGGGCTTCTCATATGATGTCACATGGTGCCGAACTGTCACACACATGCCTGATGACCCACCAAATCAGCAGCTCCAGGGGGCTATCCCCAGTGACAAGCAGAGCCATTTTCAGCTGCTCTGAAGCTCACAGAACCCCTTCAAGCACACACACACACACACACACACACACACACACACACATACACACACACACACACACACACACACAGGACCCAGCCTGAGAAACCGCCCATTTGCCTCATTCAAATGCAGGCAAATTGCTGAGTCTGTGTTACAGCTTCTTGGAGCCCAACAGATCAGGAGCCTTAAATCATCTTATCATGTCCCCAGCAGTTAATAAACCTGTGGTGGGCACCTTCTTGCTGGCTGCTGGCAGCTAAAGAAAGGGGCAGTTTTACAGCTAAGCCCACAAAGAAATCTCTTCCTCTTCTGGCTTATTGGAGTCCATTACTACTTACGCCCTTCTGCTGTGAAACTGTTATCTTATCACACAATGGTATTACCAGAAGTATTCAGGAATGGCCAGTTGTCTCACGGAACGGCTAAGAGTCCCTTGGTTGTTGAGGTCTTGGGATGCAGGGGCTTTGTGGTGCAGTCCACAAGGGAAGGGTAATACAGTTTCTGGGGAAAGGTGTTTGTCTGGGTGCTAGCAAGCTTCTGGTTCTGCCCCATCTCCAGCACACCAGCTTATATGGGACTGAACCGTGAGCTAAAATAATAAGCCTTTGCTACCAAAAGTTGCTTCTGCCTGGTATTTTGGCACAGCACTGAGAAAACTAATCAATACCAAGAAGAGGGTGACATTACCTACCCCGCCTCTGGGTTGCAGAAGGGGCATAACCAGGGAACAGGTTCGCTGACCGCCCCTTAGGAGCTGACCCTAGCTTCAGAGAGTGGCGATAGCTTATGCTCCAGGTATAAAGCTTGATTCCATGCGTGCAGCCTCTGACCCTAGACCACATCCCAAGAGGCCTCAGTGTTCTGGACAGTGGCTATTTGGGTGTCAGAAATAGTACCTGGGAGCTAAGGTTCTCAAGAAAGTGGGGTTACTCTTCTGCTCTCTGTATAGGTAATATCTCATCTGGGGTAGAGCTAAGAGCTTCTGGTGAAAGTCACAGAGGTCCTGGCCCCATGGAATGTTTGTGCCCTGGAGGAGAGTAACAGCAAGCCACCCTGGTTCACAGGCATGGAGAATGGTGGTTAGGGACAGATGCGGCAGCCAGCCAGCCTTCAGTGGTCCTTAGTGATTCCATCTCTGGTATATCTGCCTCCAACACTGAGGGTACGTGCATTCTGTATCCCGGAGAACAGAGCAGAGTGTGGTCTATGGCTGGTGACAGGCCTCACTATCCAGGACCTGGTGCCTCCCGCTCTTCTGGGCGGCGCCAGCTATGGAACCCAGGGATATACCCCCAGACTTGCACAGAGTCCACATGGAAGAAACCCTTGATCAAGCGCCAGCCCCAGCTTTTCAGCTGTGTAGGTAAGAAAGGGGGCCCCAGCTCCAGTTATTCCCCAAAAAACAGGAAATGGGAGACCCTGAGGCAGGGCTGGTGAGATAGCTTAGTAAGATGTTTGCTGAGCAAATCTAAGGACCTGAGTTCAATCCCAGGCACCTGTACAAAAAGGCTTGAGACCGGGTGTGGGGGGAGGGGCAAACACCAGGACTCACTAGTCAAGCAGCATAGCCTAATTACTGAGTCCCAGGACCTTTTCAGAGAAACACCGTGGACCTCACCAGAATGTGACACGGAAGAGAGCACCTCGGAGACCATGGGTCAAGAGCAAACTTTCTATGAGCTATGAAGAAACCTTTAACCACTGGCATCCCAATGGTTGTTAGCACTACATGGCTTAGATTAACTTGACCAGAGGATATATGCTCCAAATAACCAAGCTACCTAGATCAGGTTACCCAGCCCAGGTAGGGGTCTAATAGAGCAGGAATCTGTCATCTTGTCCAGTTGTGGCACCCTCAGGCTTTTGTCTTCTATCTTATGAAGATTTCTGAGCTGTGCTTATTAATAAACACATTGGGGACACAGCCTATGACCTAGAGTTTCTTACAAATGAGGGAAGAGAACACTGAGAAACAGCAACAGAAACCCAAGTGCTATTGATATGCTGTGCACAATGAACAGCAGATCCAGCTGGTGCCGACTGGAACCATGGGACCATTTACTGTTTATGTGACTAGGGAAAGGTAAGATGGTGCAATGCCATCTCATCAACCCAAAGTTCTCTGGACTCCTTTTCCCTCTGGATTGCAAGCTTGCAGGTTCTCATACATCGAGTCCAAAGGTGGCTACCATGGCTCCAACCACCTCTTCTTCCTACACTTGCTTTTCAACCAGGAAAAGGAAAAGAACTCTTAAAAGAGTTTCTCCTTCAGTGCCTCTGTCCATTAGAGAAGAATGTCTTTCCTGGGAGTCCCAGAAAAATCTCTCCTCTGTGATTGGTAAGGTCTGAGTCATAAAACTGCACAAAAAGAAAGAGAAGGCGCTTTATTGTTAAGCCTATTTCCGTGGGAGAGAAACCAAGATTCTTCTAGCAAAGAAGGAAAGCACAGCCACTGAAGAACTTGTCAATAGCCCCTGTCTTGTATACAAATAAATGTCACTGTCTAATGACATGTCATTAAATGAGCTAGCAGAGGGGGCTGTGGAGATGGCTTGGTCTGTAAGAGGTTTGGCTTGCAAGCGTGAGAACCGAAGTTCAACCCCCAGCAGCCACACAAAAGCAGCCGGCATGGTGGTGGGCACTGTGGGGGATGCAGGGCCAGGCAGAGATACAGTCTCCTTTCTTCCCTCCCTCCCTCTCTCCCTTCCTTCCTTCCTCCAGCCCCCCCCCCCCACCACTACACTCACTCACTCATAAAAACTAACCTTTAAAATTCTTTCTTTTCACTCAGCAAACCCTGATGTGGGCTCTTCTTCAATTTCTTTCCTCCCAGTTAACTGGGGCTCCGAGACACGAAGGGCCCATCCAAGGTCCCCTGTCTGATAATGGAGCTTCTTCAGCCAAGGGTCTTAACTCCTGAACTATGTACAAGTTCGTGTCCCTTAATGTTCTCCACTGTGGGCTCTGGGGAGCAGCACACACCAGACTCTCCACAAACCAGAAAGCGCCGAGTGGCCGGATGCGCAGGTCCTGTCTCAGTGACCTTGATTCCACTATCCCAGAGAATCCTGCAGCCAAGGGTGCGCATGATTACGTTTAACTCCTTGGCTCCCAAAATGCAGCAACACACGAGATTGTCATCTTGTGGAACTGACCCACTGTCGGCCTAGTGTTCTGGAAAACACCCTTTGGGAATCCTGTGCCCAAAACAGCTCAGTTTCTTACCACCCCACCCACCACAGTCACGGCGCTCAGCGGAGCCATCTGCGGAGACGGTAATTACCCAGCATATGCTTCGAGCCCGTACACACTCTGCTCAGGTGCTGGCTTCTTCTTTTTCTTTTTTTTGTAAATTCTCTAGCTAATGAAGAACTTTATTTTTGTTCGCTCATTTAGGAATTGTAATCACTTTAGAGAAAGACTGAGCATGTGTCATTAGCAAGAGCGACTGTGGAGTTGGGGATATTATAAGAACCTCACAGGCAGGCTGCCTCTGACTCAGGGACCTGCCATAAGAACCCTTCCCACCAGGCACAGGGTATGTGACCCCTTCCTGCTCAGGGTTGAGGGTTCTGCTGACTCTGCATATGTGCTGTGTTCGCCACTCTTATCATCCACAGACGAGAGTGGTGAAGGGTGCTGAGATGTGGGGTGCTTCAGAGGCCTAAGCTCAGGTTACAAGTAGGTCCTGGGTTCTAGGGCTGGCCACTTCTCCACAGACAGAGACAGGAACCACATCCAATCCATGATCCTAGACTCCTTTGAGCAGTTTTGTCTAATACAAAAAAAAAAAATTAAGTTATATTTATCTTATTTCATATGTATGTCTACTGGCTGGTTTTGTGTCAACTTGACACAAGCTGGAGTTATCACAGAGAAAGGAGCCTCCCTTGAGGAAATGCCTTCGTGAGATCCAGCTGTAAGGTATTTTCTCAATTAGTGATTAAGAGGGGAGGGCCCCTCGTGGGTGGTATCATCCCTGGGCTGATTGGTGGTCCTGGGTTCTATAAGAAAGCAAGCTGAGCAAGCCAGGGGAAGCAAGCCAGTAAGCAGCGCTCCTCCATGGCTTCTGAATCCACTCCTGCCTCCAAATTCCAACCCTGTATGAGTTCCTGTCCTGACTTCCTTTGGTGATGAACAGCAATGTGGAAGTGTAAGCTGAATAAACCCTTTCCTCCCCAACTTGCTTCTAGATCATGATGTTTGTGCAGGAATAGAAACCCTGACTAAGACAGTGTGTCTGTTTGCCTACAAAAGTATATATGTGCACCACGTACACACGGCACCCAAGAGACCAGATCTGTTAGATCCCCCAGAACTGGAGTTACAGATATTGTGAGCCACCACGGTGTACTAGGAATCAAACCCAAGTCCTCTGTTAGCACAAGTGCTCTTAGTCACTGGGAAATCTTTTCAGCTCCTTCTTTGAATCTTTTCATTCAGGGCTTTGTATGTGCTAGTCACATGTTCTACCAAGGAACTACATCCCATCCCATCTTTTCACATGGGTGCTATAAGAAAGCAGGCTGAGAAAACCAGGTGGAGCAAGTAAGTAAGCAGCACTCTTCCTTGGCTTTTACTTCAGCTTTTGTTCCCAACTTCCTGCCTTAAGTTCCTGCTCTGACTTCCTTTGGTGGTGTGGACCGTCACATACAAGCCGAAGCCAAAATGAATGCTTTTTCTCCCCTGTTGCTTTTGGTCATTCTGTTTTATCACAGTATTGCAAATCCCAACTAAAACAAGAACCTGTCTTATTATGGACCTGCATTTTCAGGCTAGGAGTGGAGAGAAAGGATTTCTGCCTTAGCACAGGGTGGACCCCAGAGATGGCCTCAAACCCTCCTCTCCCTGCACTGGGCTGAGACTACAAGAGAGGTGACAGGTTGCAGCCACACATATGCCAAGGGTCTTCTTGAGAGCCCTTCACCAGATAACCTCCACATTATCTCTGAGTCTCCTGGCATCAGGGAACAGCTGTGGGTCTGTCTACCTGGGGAACAAAGAGCGTGACTAGTGTCAATCTCACAGCAAGCAAGAAAGTGCTCCCTCTCAATCTTGAACCAAGGAGTGCTCCTATCTGATCCTCTAGCAAGAAAATGCTCCCATTGGATCCCCAAGCAAGGAGAGGATCCTACTTAGAGACATATGCCCGAAGCTGGAGTTCTGTCCCCATTTTCTCCCACTGATGCAGTCTCCCTCTTCCTTTCTCCCAGGCACCAACACTATCTGGGCAAACAGACTGGGCTTGAAGCAGGTAAGCAGCCTCCCCAGTTGTTTCCAGTGTGATGCTGGGTCAAGGATAGTGAGGCCAGTAACACCGGACCACTTCTGTCCCGAAGGATGCACTGCACTCTGTTCTCACAGCATCCTTCTCCACATCCTGATTCCTCCAGTTCATCCTCAAGCCTCCACCTCCAATGGAGAGCATTTACTGAGCCTGGCTCTCAGAACAGCCTCTCAGCTGCATGCCACAGAGACCAAGCAAGCCTGTCTGGTTTTCAGAGGAAAAGGCCATCTGAATGCTTGGTTATCGAGCCTAACATACACACGTGGGGGACGCACACAGAGGAAGAACGTGGAAAGTAAGGTCACACACGTGGTCTAAACCTTGGCTTCCAGGCTGGTGCTGGGCTGTTACCATGATGCTGTCTGGCCACTGGCCACTGACTGGAACAGCACAGCCAGTGCTGAACTCTTCAAACAGCTGCAGCCTTGCAAAGTCCCATCTGCCACAGATGCACCCAGCTGGCAGAGCCCTGTCTTCTGCAGAAGGCAGACTCTGCCAGACTTCACTGTGAGGGGAGATCTCCAGACCAGGGAAAGAGTGATGATGTGTTGGCCACAGAGACATATGACCACTGCACACGCAGAGTCTTGGTTTCTTCCTTTAAGTCTTGTGTAAGTGCAGGGACATGGGCGCTACCCCATTCATCAGCTGAGCTATATGAGGCTCAGAAATACAGAGCCAGTGGGCAGTGTAAGAGGCCACAGTAAGGATTTAGGGGTGGCTAGTTGCACAGAGCCCTGCTTCTCACACTGACCCTCTCATAAGCCTCCTGTCTTCTCAGACACTGTGCAAGGTTGTGTGTGTGTGACAGTTTACTAAATAAGAATGTGAGTGATGTCGTCTTTGTGTTTCTGTCAGAGTGCATTTGTATGTGCGTGCGAGAATTGTGTGCACTATGGGAGTGGGTGTATCTGTGTTTTGTGTATGTAAAGTATGTGTAACCGTGTTCCTGTGTGAGTTTGTATATGTGGAACAATGTTTGCACACGTGCTTTATGTGTATTATATACCATGTGTGATAGGTAATTGTGTTTGCCAAATTTGACACACCTAGGAAGAGGTGTCAGTTAAAAAACTACATCCTTCAGATTGGGCCGTGGACATATCTGTGGGGCATTTTCTTAACTGATGGTTGATGAGGGAAGGATCAGCCCACTGTGCATGGTACCACATCTGGACTGATGGTCCGAGGATGTATAAGAAGGCTGAGCGAGCATGGAGAATAAGCCAGTAAGTAGCATTCCACCATAGTCTCTGGTTTAGTTTCTGCCTCCAGGTTCCTGCCTCGAATCCTGAAGCTTATATCTCCCATGATGGACATAAACTATAAGCTTAAATAAACCCTTTCCTCCTCAAGTTGCTTTTGGCCATGGTGTTTATCACAGCAACAGAAAGCAAGCCAAGGCGGTATATGTGCACGCTCAATGTATGTGTATTTTTCTGTATGAATTCTGTACGGGTTGTGTAAACATGTGTATTCAGGTGCTTGTGGATGTGACGGATTACTCTTTAATCTGTGCATCTACGTAAGTCTCTCCGTGTGCATATGCATACGTGTGGGTATGTGTCCATGCGTGCATTTTGCATAGGCTGGGTTATGCCTGGCTCCCTGAGGTCATCAGAATCATGATCTTATAGTCTGCCCCAGGATGTCCCATATAATCCTCCTAGGTCTGAGTGTACCACCTTATCTACAAAACCCTAACACCAAACTCTATGGAGGTGACCAAAAGGCTCTGTGAAGAGGACCAAAGGCAGGCTTGGCATCCCAGGCCCCTAATGCCCGGGCAGCTCCTGGCACAACCCCCATCCACACTGCTTCACTGGCTACACCCACAATTCTCTAAGCAGCAGCCCTAGCATTAGGCACATGGGCTCAGGAGAAATGGGTGTCTTCCAAAATCAGTTCCCCGGGACCCTGAGCTATTTGTCTCCTCTTCACAGGGTGCCGATGTCTAGCGTGTAGCAGGTGCCCACTGTGTTCTGGATAAGCTAGTAGAGCTAGTAGGCAGGCCAGGGAATGAATGAGGGTGAGTGAATGAATGAACGAATGGCTCACAAAGTCACGAAGCCCTGAACTGGAATGACAATTATAGCCTTTGCGCAGTACAGCTCTGCTGAGCCAGCTTCTGGTCCCCCTGAAAACCACTCTCTCAAAGTTCCCCCAACCCCCACCAATTTGATTTCTTTAGCACATGTGGAGAATCCAGGGCAACCATGGCAGATCTCTTGTGCACCCAGGAGGAGCCCCTGCGTCTGAAGGCTTGGAGATTGGGAAGAGAGCAGAGGGAGGATACATTTGTTTTCCAACATGGCCTCATCCACAGTCAGAACTCAGACTTTGAAGCCCAAATCACCAAGGAGCATTACCCTGAGATTCAGGTTTCCTGCTGCTCAATTTAGCCATAGCAGACAAGATTCTGCAAAAGGCCCAGTGTCCATTCATCCAACTACTTCATCCCAAAGGACAGACAGCCTTTGTTTAGTTGCCCAGGAACTTCAGCCGCACTGCACACACAGGCTTTGGGAGGCAGATAGAGAAGCAGCGGCCGTGCTCCGAGCCTGGTTGCATGCGCCCGTGCTGGTGGAACCCTCCTGCATGGGGAATCTTTGATTCCAGCCTGAAAAGCACATAGATGTACAGGCTGCCTTGTTCTTCCCTGCCTAGAGCCAACCTTCCCAAAGATACCCTCTCTCCTCCCAGGTAGCCCCAGCCTTCTCTTAGCGCCACAGGGAGGAGTAGATGGATACATTGTTGCTTCTCCCTTCAGGAGGAAAGTCTATCCGCTCCTCTGGCCAGTGCGTCTCATTTTTTTTCAGTCCCCTTCAGAGTGAGAAAACGGCCAGTGTCCAGGCCAGGGCACACCATTACCTCCCTAAAGTACCCATGCATACACGCATGTATTCCGTGCCAGAAAGTGGGCTGGGTGTCTTTGGAAACAGGGCCCCGAGCTGGTCAGAACATGTCTATGGGAGAAGCTCTGCCTCCCATGGGGATGGGGTAGAATCCATGACATAGCTCCATCCCCACCCCGCCACACGACAAACATGCATTCCCACTCAGACAGGCTTGCTGTACTGCCCTGTGTTGAAGGAGAAGTGAAGCAGACGGACAGAGACGGACAGAGGAAGGGGCGGGAGGATGGGTGTTATGGATACCCAGTGTGGCCTTGGTCTGAGTGCACATACCCCATGTGCCACCCTGTCTGTTTGCAAGGTGCTGAGCTCTTATGTCACAATTTGCAGAGCCTGTCACTGCCACTGACACCATTTAGGGAGCTCTTCACTGGTTTTCGATCTGAGAGACCTGATTTCCTTTGCAGACTGGATATTAACACAGAGAGGACAGCACTGTCTGTAATTTGCTTGCCATTGTATCCGCTGGTAAGACACGAGATGCAGGTGTGTGTGTGTGTGTGTGTGTGTGTGTGTGTGTGTGTGTGTGTGTGTTACTAACTGAGCCATCTTCCTAGTCCCCTGCCCTGGAACATTTTTGAACATTAGCCTCTGAAGAATCCTAAGGCCCCCGACCCCTCCACCATGTCCCTCCCTGTGGGTCCCGCAGCTTGCTTCCTGGACTTTGAATGGCCTGAAGGTTCCAGGCTGTGTGATGGCTCTGGACCAGGAGCACAGGCAGACACACAAAGGTACCCGAGGCTGGCCAGGAGAAGAAAATGACACAGAGAGCGGAGGAGGTGGGAGAGATGAAAGTGTTTCGCTTCTTCATCTGACAGGGCTTGAAGGCTGTAGTCAGGAGAGAGATGGCTCTTTATGGCAGAGGGTGTAATTAATTAAGGGTGAGGTGCAGCCAGGGTAGACAGCTGGTGCAAATGATAAAGTGACGCCGTGCAGTGAGTCCCCAGTGGTGACAGAGATGGGTATGGCAGCCACAGACACCAGGCTTGCTGAATCCTGTGCCAGGAAGGGGGCCAAGTGCCTCTGGAAACAAGTGTCTGGGGCTGGGTAGAACAGGTCTGCGGACCGAGCCCAGCCTTCTTTAGACCTCAGATCTTAAAGTTAGACACCCTGGTGAGAAAGTCAAAAATACCCATTTTATGGCTGCTTACTTCTTGAAGACAGAAATGGGGCAAACAGGAGCTTGTGTTCAAGGAGGAGAGAGCAGGAGGAATGTTAAAGAAAGGTTAGAAAAAAACATTTGAAAGCATAAGAAGTCTATAGACTGTTGAAAAAGAAAGAAAGAAAATCTTTATTGAAAGCCAGCCCCAAAAAAATTTTATGTGCCACGGATCAAAAAGATAAGCTTTCAGGAAAGGAAAAAAAAAAAAAAAAAGCTTCGCATGACTAAAATACATAAAGGAAAAGGACTTGTAAAGACATTGCCTAAATGTATATAATTTATATCCTATATTTATATTTTATTATTTATTATTTATTACAAGGGAAAAAAAGGGATGCTATCCACTTGAAGTCCTGAGAAAAGCAGCTAGGAAGCCCCTTGGGAGTAGCCCCAATGCCAGCAATAAGAGAGCTGTAAGTCTTTTCACAATGGGGGAAAAGGTGAATAAAGACAGAACACTCAGTGCCCCAGAAGAGAGGTCATAGGCATCATTTGAAAGGGGCCAGCAGAGTGGTCCCAAAGAATCCATGTCTGGGATGCCATCCGAGTCATTCCTTCCCCAAACTGCCTTTTGAAGGCAAGAGTTGAATGGACAAGACCAGATGTTAAGGATAATGGGACATGAGACATCCACACACCCACCACGGTCTGCCTTTTTATTCTTTCTCTTGAGTGATCTCATTTGATGTCAACATCACCCATCCTTAGGTGTGGAAATGAAAGGAAATCTCGGCAGTACCACTTCATGGAGCAGGAATTCGCTTGAAGGAAAAGACTGGTAGCCGAGTCACGCTGGGAAATGAGCTCAGAGCTCCTGATCCTGAGACACAAAATCTTGGCAGTGCCTTGCTTGCTCTTCCTGAATTCTGCAGAAGCAGGCCCTACAGCAAGGATACAAACTCAAGTGTAGGTCCCCTTAGAGACACTGGATACGCTAGCAGGGGCCTGGAATAGGAGCCAGGGTAGAGGGAGGAACTGGCCAGGGGAGTGACCAGGACAGTAAACACTGTCATACCTCAGATCAATCCTAGCAACCTGCAGGCAGCAGCACAGCACAAAGCCTCAGTTGTCACCAGGACAGCACCCCATTCTGCATTCTATACTCAATGTGGCATAAATGGGCCACCATGGACTGCTGGAATTCACTCGAGTCTCCTGGATAAACTCAGACATGATCCTGATGTCCAAGACAAGTTACTCATTCCAACATCACTTGTAAATTTGTTCCTAAAGATTAGAGCCCCGTGGGAACTTCCAGTAAGCTAGGTATTTCTAAGCCCATGTTTTGCAAATGGAGAAACTGAGTTTCCAAGAGATTCCAAAGTCACAAAACTATTACACAGGGGAAGATGTATTAGATCCCTGGACTTCTAATGCTAAGCTTGATGGTTGTGTGTTAGTGAATGTTCCCAGAGAACTTGAACAAGGAGCCAGGGGTAGATCCATGCAATAGATAGATGGAGATGACATAGGTCAGGCAAAGAAAGTATAGATGTAGATACAGATAATGTTGATAATAGAGACATAGATATCCTAGGTACGGATGATGCAGATGGCAGATGATGTGGATGGTATAGACTAGAGATGGTGTGGATATTACTGCTACAGACTGTATGTATGTAGTTATAGATATTAATGTACATATAGATGCTGTAAATGGTACAGAAGATATGGATGTTACAGATACATGATGTTGATGATATTTATTAGTTCTATAAATGATAAAGATGATATAGAAGTAGATATTGGTGATATAGATGATACATATATATACATCTGGTTGTGTCATGGGATGCAGAGTCATGTGATGTTTTGCTGAAGCAAGACTTGTGTGAGTACATGCGATGTTTAGAGAGAGTATAGGTACAAATCAACAGTGACAGTGACAGATGCTGTTATAGCCAGCTCTGCAATACATGGTTGGTCTCGAGTCTTTGCTGGTCTTCACTACGTTGAGAGAGGCACAACAGAGAACTACAGGCGTTTAGGCTGGCCCTGGTCACTTCTGCTGACTTGTGCAGATTCGGTGGAGGCCTGGTGGTTTCTGCTGGATCTTGTCACCATTGCTGATTTGTGTTTAGTGACACTTTTAAACTGTATTGTTGGTATCCTGACATAACTGAACTGGGACTGCTGGAATCCTGACATGACAAGTGGTGATTGGAATTGCTCCGAAGAACTACTTCTAAACAGGTCCACCCCACCCGTCCTGTTTTTTGTTGTTGTTAAGATGTATTTATCTATCTATCTATCTATCTATCTATCTATCTATCTATCTATCTACCTACCTATCTATCTATCTATCTATCTATTTATTTATTTATTATAAGTACACTGTTGCTGTCTTCAGACACACCAGAAGAGGGCATCAGATCTCATTACAGATGGTTGTGAGCCACCATGTGGTTGCTAGGATTTGAACTCAGTGCCTCTGGAAATGCTAAAAGGGGGTCAAAGCATTTGAAAACCTTCATTAAAGTAGGTTTTAAAAAGCCTAAGCCTATAATAAATGATATAGATAGAGAAATAATGTAGACATTAATGATATTGATGACATAATATATCAGTGCTACAAATAATATAGCTATCAACTATATATATACATATATACATATATATACATATATACATATATGTATATACCAGTGACATGGATTATGTAGATATTAATTATATAGACAGTTAGTTAGACTTAAGTTTATTATGGAAATTGGTTCACATGATTATGGAGGCCAAAAGACCCAGGGAGACTCTGATGATAATTTTCCACTCTAGTCTGAAGGCTAAAGAAGCCAAGGATACCATGGTCCTGCCTGAGTCCTAAGGCCCAAGAATGAGGATCCCTGATATCTAAGTGTAAGAGAAGATGGGATCAGGCAACAGGCAAGAAAGAGCAAGCTCTCCCTAGCTCACAGCCAGGCAACTCATTCAAGGGTTTGGTGGACCTGCTGAAGTCTATTCTCACTGCTGAGAATAGTCCTTTCTCTTTTTTAAATATTTGTGTGTGTGTGTGTGTGTGTGTGTGATGCCTGTGTGGGCCACAAGTGGGCATTTAATCCTCTAGACCTTAGAGGTAGTTGTGAACCTCCTCGAGTAGATGCTGGCAACCAAACCCTGACCCTCTGCAAGAATAGCAAGAGCTCTTCACCACCAACCCTCCCACCCCATCTCGACAGGGCAACTTCTCTACCAGCCTTACTCATGCCAACAGCACTCTCTCTTAGACACATCCAAGATGTTTTACCAGCCATCTGGGTGTCCCTTAGCTCAATCAAGCTGGTTTATAAAATCGACCATCACTCCAGATCCTGAAGGTGCCTTTATAAACGTATAACAGAGGGTTTACATTTGGAGAATCCCTTCCTGGACCCTGTCAACCAACAATTGATTGGTGGACAAACACAGGGCCTTAATAGAAGGGGCTGAAATGTACCCTAGACTCCTTCCTGAGAGACAGCTCCAGCTGAGATACAAAGAGAATGTAGGAATGCTCTCAGGCCTGAAGAGACTAACTGCTTCCTGTCTGTGACAAGCCTGCGGGCTGGGTCACTGTGGTGGGACTTGGGCTTCTGCCTTGGGAAGGGGAGGACTTCATTTGGAACTGGTTTACAGAGAGAGCCAGCTGGACAAGCAGCTCAGAACCTGGAATGAAATGAGAACACGGGTAAATCGATCCACAGGCAATGCAGAGATGAGAAAATAGCCTCTGTCCTTAGCACTGGTCACAGCCTACCTACTCCAGCCCCTAGATTCTATGCCTCTCTCTGTCTCTGTCGCTGTCTCTCTCTGACTCTCTGTCTTTGTCTCTCTCTCTGTCTCTCTGTCTCTGTGTCTCTGTCTCTCTCTGTCTCTCTCTGTCTCTCTGTCTCTCTCTCTGTCTCTCTCTCTCTCTCTCTCTCTCTCACACACACACACACACACACACCCACACTAGCTAAAGAGCTAACTCTGGGAAGCAGTAATTAGGGATCTTTTGTTCCACACCATCCCCAGCAGGCAGGCCCCTGAGCTTGCAGGGTTCCTTTCTACAGCTAGGCACTTGGGCTTGGCCTTTTTCATTTATTTGTATTTTACCATCAGCAGGGAGGGGTAGGGTGAAGCACAGAGAGGGAGAGGAAGGGAGAGGGGCTGACAAGGGTGAGGAAATCACTGGGAGGAAGATCAGAGTACTTGGAGAGAAAGAGGCAGGCTGACTCCAGAGGAGAGACAGGCAGCAGTATAAAAACACCTAACAATGAAGGCCTCAGAGGCAGCTGCAGCCTACAGGAGCAGCCAGGAGACACTGAGGCTGAGATCGGAAAGGATGGAGTGGAGATAACAGGCAAGAGAACAGACAGGCAGAGAAGCTGGAAAAGATGCTGGGGCAAGCGGATTGGGAGGGGCGGTCCAGAGAATCTCCAGCTCCCAGAGTCCTGAGGTGCCTATCTCTACAAGCCCAGAATATTAATTACAGGCTTTTTAAAAAACAATCCCTGTAAGTTCAGTGCTGGGGTCCCCAGAAAGAGAAGCTAAGCAAGCCGGCAGGAAAGCTGCCTAGCCTTAGGGAAGGCACAGCAAGCAGTTTTGCTGTGATTACAGGGAGATGCACATGTCGGGGGATGTGGGAGGAGTCAGCTCAGACCTCAGAAACCACAGGAGAGCTGGCCATCTGGGCTGGAGAGGTTCTAGAAGAACCAGAGAGAGAAAGGACTAGTCAAGGATGAGGCTTGAAGCCTGGAGAAGCTTCCAGAGGCTGGACATGCCTAGGCCTCGCCTCTCTAGCTTTGGGATTATTACATTTTTCCATTTTTATATTATTATTTTATTTTGAAACAAGGTCTTGTTTTGTTGCTCAGGCAGACCTGGAATTTGCTATAATCTCTCTGTCTCTAAGGCTACTCTAAGGTCCATGCTACCATGCCTGAGTCACAGGAAGGTCAGAGGACAATGCTGTGGAGTTGGTTCACCCTTTGCATGTCTACCTGAGTTCTGCGTCTTTAACACAGTTTTCCAGCTTGCTGGGCAAGCAATTTTGTTCCGTCGCCTCCTACGGCAGCTTTTGCGGAAAGCCATCTCTCCATGGCTTCCTGGCTGGATCCCACAGCTCTTCCCCTCCTCTATACAATATTCTTCCAGGTTCATCAGCCTGTGGTCTCACCAGCTCTGCTCCCAGACTACAGTCAGCCTGAGCTTCCCAGCCTGCACCAGTATTTCCGTGACTCTCGTGGAAGGAGAATGAGGGTTCCTATGGAGACCTGGCCCTGATGTTTAAGTTCACCTCTGTCCTGTGCTCTGCATCCTCTGGTCCTCCAGCCAAGATGGGTCTTCAGATGCAGCCTGCAAGTCTATTGGGGGCAGCTAGGTCTTGGGGTTAGGTGCCAGGAGCACTCACTGGCATTTTTTGTGCTTTTCTTCCTTCATGGAACCAATGGTTGGAGACTCATTCCCATTATCTCACTGCCCAGAGCGCCCAAGGCATCCCAAGTCTACACCTTAGTCCCCCTGCCCCAGCCAGTTAGCCTGGCAGCTGCTGCTCAGATGGAGGACAATAGAAACGGCAGAGGGGCAGGTGGCTCTGAACTGAGATCCTTAGCCCAGATTAAGGGCAGAGGGAACCATTGTGTCTCAATGTCCCAGGAAACACTGGTAAGGTGAGATCCTGGCAGGCATGAGATTCTGCTGACTCAATTCCTAAGGCCTAGCCTCCATTGCAAATGGTGCTTCCCCTGGCTATCTGTGCATCCTGTCTGCCCACCCCATCCCTGCATCTCTGAGGATGCTCCAATCGATGCCCTTCATCTAGGATCACATAGTAGAGTGTGTGCATATGGCTGCAGGTCAAACAGATAACATGTGTATGTGTACATGCTGCAGACTGACTTGCCTGACAAGGGGGTGCATTTGCACACAGGGCCCAGAGTAAAGGAACAGCCCCACACTCCATACATACAAACCTAATTAGGCATTCGCAAGCACAGTCTGGAAGCCATCCTCGGACTGCTCTGCCCCAGGCGAGGGAGTTGGCTGCACAGCTAAGGAGCTTTTGATTTGACAAATAAATTACATTTCTTTCACATTAAGGAAAAGGCTTTGAAGATTCAAAGCCTCAGGCCAGCAAGCAGTGACCCCCCTTGGGGATGGGGCAGGGGGTCACTCTCTACTGTCTGTTCCTGTTCCTTTGAAACTGTAGTCTTCCTGGGCACCTTGAAGGACATTGAAAGTCGTGACTGTGAGAAGCTGGGAGGTCAATGGGCTTTGTACACCATGGTGTGGCCAGGTCACAGACAACTGACCCAGAGGTCTCCATGACAGCTTCTGAGCATTCCTCTTGGCACTCTGGCTCAAGACTAGGTCAGTCTCCCTAGAGGCTATCTGTATTCCCTGAGAGTCTGGTAAGCTTCCCACATTGTTTGCCTGTCAAAAACCTGGATCCTGTCTTCCTGGGCTTGCTTGCCTGGTGACAGAGAAAGGGTGCATCTGTGGACTATAAGGATGCAGACAGCATCCCTGAGCTGCCCAGGAGGGCTGGAGGCCAGCAGGTTCAGCAGACCTCTCTCCAGCAGATGCTTTGGCTTTCGCTGGAGCCTTGTCTTCAGAAGGGAGCAGTAAGACTCCAAACTGCCTGTTGGTCCCCATGTTTCTCATGATTCTTCACAGCCATCCTCTTCTCCAAGACAGCCACTGTCCTCTGTTTAAAAGCCATGTCAGCTTTTAAATGCGCTTAAATCTTTGGAAGGGGACAATTTTCTCGAAATGTCACACAGCCATGCATGGAGCAGTCCGTGCTTCCCAGCGAGTCTCAGAGGTCACTGGCACAGCCTAGAGGTGAGAGAGGGGAGGGCGGAGCCTTGTAGAGGGCAGACAGCTCTCCTCTGGCTTCATTGCAGCAAAGCCACAGGCCACCCTCCTCTCTCCTTCATCTCCATGAACACAACAGCTCCAAGATTCCCCAAGCCACCATTTCCCAGACAAGAACAACCTGCAAGCTCAGAGAAAGGAAGTAGGTTGTCTAAATATGCCCAGTTGGCCAAGTGGCAAACCCCTGCCCCTGGCTTTGTGATCTTCAGAGATTAACTTCCGCATGTGGGTGGTTTTCGTTTTGTTAGAAATACTCAGCCCTCACGCCCAGGGTATTACTTCAGTCTAGAATGCCCTCTCACACACTTTCCCCAACTTTTCTCTCCAGCAAACATCTATTCATACTCCAAAGCCCAGTTACAATGTCACCTACTCCCTCAATTTTTTTTCTCCCAACCCCAATTATACAGTGAATTACTCATGTTCTGGGTCTCTAAAGTTCTTCCCAAGATCCAACTGGGCACTTGGTACATATACATCTGCTTCTTTCCCTGACCATGGCCACTTCCCAAGAGGAGTGTCCCAGATAAACATAGCACCATATCTATCTAGCCTGGCAACTAGACCAGTGAGTACAGTTCCCCTGTCAGTAGACACACAGGGAGAGGACAGTCTAAAAAGTGTCCAGGAGACTTGGAGTCAACTTTCTGGAAGTCTGTCTCAGGTGAGGGATTGTGACCCCAGGGAGACAGCTTTCTCCCCATACATGTTTATATCTCTACATGTATATGTACACACACATTGGACCCCAATTGTCGCTCTGTCAGAATGAGACACATCTAGGAAAGGAGACCTGCAGGGAGGCATGAGCTCTGTTTCACCTTGCATTTCTCCTGGGTTGAAGGCGATACAAACCCCAACAGACAGACCTGTCTGCTCCAGACTCATGAATCCCTAGACAGAAATCAGGATTGGGGTCTAACAATGGCTAGGGCAGGACAGTACTTACTGCACAAACATGAGGAGCTGAGTTAGGATCTTCAGCACCCATGTTACAGACAAACAAGGAAACAAAAACTTGTCCACAGACATATGTGCCTATAACCCTAACACTGGGCAGACAAGAAGGCCCCGGGGCCAGTTCCAGCCTAACCATATCAGCTAACTGCATGTCTGGTGGAAGATCCTGTCTTAAAAACATATAATGAAGAATGATTGAGGAAGACACCTCACCCTTCACATACACACATATATACAAACATGCATATACACGTGTGCACACAAAACCACATGTACACATACATACATACACACACACATATGCACAGGGTCAAGGCAGGGAACTAGACTGGGATTTGACAGGTCTGGGTAATTTGAAAGGTCAGCTATGGTTCATCCTCAAGGGTGGGGATGTGTAGGGAGTCGTAACTGTAGGGAAAAACTGCCCCTGCAGATGCTCTAGTGTGCATGACTAGGAGACAGGAGATGGTGAGACAAGGGATGTAGGTGAACACAGACAAATGCAGGTGACTGAGATACAGGATGAAGGTCTGTCTGAAACACGGTGGTTATGAGAGGTAATCAGAAAGGATGGAAAGCCAGAAGGAGGTACCCCTGACTACCTGCTCAGGCTGGTACATGCCCAGCATGTGAGTCCTCTCTCTAGATGCTTGCTGGCAGTCCTGAGCCGTGGCTCTGTATGTGTTTCTGTTTGGCAGGAGGAGAAGAGAGGCGGAATGAAAATGGGACAGGACATTCGGAGATGAGCAACTAATTTTCTGTTAATGGGTGGTTGCTTGGCAACCCAGCCTCTTTCTCTCTCTCCTTTGCTTGTTGCCCTCCAAATTGGACCATGGAATGTTCAGTGTTAAAGCACCTTCCATAGAAGTTCAATTCTGTGCCAGCTGGACCTGTCATGGCCCTGCCCTGCCCTGTCACCGTCCTCCTCTGTCCTGTGAGAGAATAGAACTGAGCACGAGGCACAGAGAATCAGAGACCCAGCTGCACACACAGCCACCCAGAGTCTCTCCAGCCACACCTGCCATCTAGCTATAAGCAGACCCACACACGCATGCACACACGTGTCCATAGTGCACACGTGCACAAATGCTTACCCCCATAGAACAATAATGAACCGCTATTCAATCTGCTTGCCCATGCGTGCCAAGCATTTTTACTACAGGTTTTATATTAACGCCTTCCATTCCTCTTCTCTGTGGCTTTATGCAACACATTAGCAGCCTCGTTACATAAAGAGGCACCAGGAAAACATGCCCGGGAACCCATTGTGTACAGATGTCATGGAGATCATGCATGGGGAGACCGCCTGAAAATGAACCCACCTTGGTCTCAGTCCTTCATTTCTGGTGCCTACTCCCATCCTCTGAGAAATGTCAACTGGAAATTGGAAGCCTGTGAATGGAGCTCAGTTTCTTTCAACCAGTCTTCTCCAGGCCTTTAGTGAGAGCCCCATTCTCTGTCATCCTCCATAAGAGGACCTGGGACCATTGGATGTGACAGAGAATTAGCACAGCATGTCCAGTGTCCCATCTGTCACAGATGATTCAGAGGCAAGTCCACCACTGTCACAAAGAGACAACTACTTCTCAACCTTCCTTGCAGTAGGCAGGGGTTGCCAAAAGAATACAAGATGGAGTCAGTGGGTAACCGTTATATCGGGACATGGAAGGAAGGTCTCTCAAATAATGGGCACGCTTTTACTCTTCCCGTTTATTTTTCCCCCTACTGTTTCAAATGTCAGAAGATTGGACAGCAAGGAGAAATAGTAACCACCCCAGGTTATGAGGTAACCCTGAGGAACAGAAGCATGAACAGAGACTTAGATATGGGAAGGACCTGTGAAAGACCTGCTGATCTGGGAAGACATAGAGTGTCATAGACTGTTAGCATCATGCATGAGAAAAGCAAACTCTAATTTATAGAGCACTAGCCTATAGCACCATATACATAACACCATAGTTGTGCTTTCTGTCAGACAAGGAACCAGTACAAACAGGCACCACTGGTCTCCTAATAGAGAAGGAGCTGAGAACCCTGGGAGGAGGGAGAGGTAAGGCCATCCTCCCTCTCTTTACACCTGAGACACCCCAGCAGCAGCCGGGGCTTCCCCATCATATCTTCCAGCAAAGCTGGCGGAGTTGCTCTGTTGACTTTTCTTCCCTGTCCCTCTTGCTGCTCCTTTCCACAGTCATGTCAGAAGCCCCTTCCCCTCCCCCTACATGAGACCTGAGGCTTCCTCTTCAGTGAGCAGGTCAGAGTGATAAACCTGAGCCTCGGGTCAGCGGTTCACAGGGCCCGGGGGCTGCTTATGTCTCTGCCTGACCTCTTAACAGTAGAGATAAGAAAAGAGGGTAAGGAGATACCAGGAGGGTGAGTCGAACTGAACAGTGAGCCCATGTGAACGGGGTGTACGGATGGGTAATGACACATGGAGAAGCCAGAGTGCAGACTCACAATGAGATGTTTAAGCTAGAAATAAGTTCTGCCTCTCCACCAGAAAAAGAGAGGGTTTCTCTGGGCTGTCTCTGTGACTGCTAGCATCCGCTGTAGTCTGAAAGAATCTAAAACCATGGGAAGGATAAGCCTTTGAGTACCAGAGAGTTCTAGATTGAGTTGATCGAGGTGAGCAAGATGTACTCTAAATGCAAGTGGTACCTTCTCATGGGCCAGGGTCCTGGATTAAATACAGAAGAGAGTGAGCTGAGCACGGCATTTCTCCCTGTTCCTGACTGGATGCAGTTATGACAACCGCCTGGTGCTACTGCCACCATGACTTCCCCGCCATGGCAACTACACTTCCTAAACCAGAAAGCCCATAACAAGCATTCTCACCAGCTGTTACATAGCATCTTGTAATATATTCTTGTCACAGCAATACAGAAAGTAATGAATATATACTCCGAGGTCCTTCTGTTCTGACATTCTGGGTCCATGGTCCGTGGTTTGGGGAGCTTGTTGTTGGGTACACACTGCCACTCACTCTTCTGCATACGGACCTACTTGGTATCCTGGATGACGCAAGCCCACTCCTGTGTGCTCAGCTTAGTAGAAATTGGACTCCCCCAACTCCAAGATCACTACTCCTCCAGATATCCATGAACTTTGACCTTCATCCCCTCATATCTCTCAGATGCCCATTTTACTGTGGTCCCTCAAGGGTCCCTTCCTGGTCACCTCCACTGTAGACTGTACCCCATCAATCTCAATTTGCCTCTCTGCCTTGGCTTCTCTCCTGGTGTGTCTGCTTGCTGATCTGATGATGCTCTTTTTCTCTCCTAACAACTTGAACCCCAGGAAGATACAGACTTCGTCTCTCTGATTACATGGCACATCCTCATATTATTAAACTTGGGGTCACAACCTGTGCCTTAAGTCAGGTCTGGTCACCTATCCTCAATAAGCCAATTAAAAGGGCCAAATTCAAAGTGGGAAGCAGAAAAAAATATTCAATGTGGCTATATTTGCAAGAGAGACAAATATTTAATGAACCCCTCAAGTCTGTCTTTAGGGTTCTGAACTGAGGTCAAAGTTCAAATAGAGGACCAAGGAAGTGCATATCTAAGCAGTACTGGTCAAAATGTTTTCCCACATACTGTTGACCCCTCTTGTCTGGTCTTTGGCCTCATCCTGTAAAGTGGTCTGATACATTGTTGAAATTGTGTGATATCTCATCAGAGACAAGATCACCATCTGGCTAAACTTCTTCCAGCATGAGATTCCTGGAGAAATTACCATTTCTTTGGAGTCCATTATTTCAAAGGTCTGACAGTGACACTGGGAGACACAGTTGTTTCTTTAGAGTGGCTTCCCTTTATACCTACACAACACACCGTAGACATATTAATGACAGCCGAGTACCCGATCAACTGAGTTGTGACATGTATATCTCCATCCAAATGCTTAGTAATACATACCATATGTGCTGCAGCAAATGCCATGCATAAGAGAGAGACACATGCAGCTTTCTGTGTGAGACTGAGTTCTAACACGTGGTTCTAGAAATCTCTTAGAAATCCCACACAAGTGGAAAAGGCCAGAGCTTCATTCTCAACAGATAGCAATCTGTGTAACAAAGCATCCAGGGCACGGCCATGAAATTTAATGTTCAAATCACACAATAAAATATCTTTATTTATGCCTTTTATACTCTCTTTCTAATAAAAGTAACCACTTTCACGACTGCCTTCTTATTCAGTGTGTAGCTCTCTTGCTTTTTACAGGAGGTTCCATTAACAATATCTCCAGGAACAGAGGGGGACCAGGAAGGTGGGGGAATGTGCTGTTATTTATCCTTTCTTACTTATGTCTATTTATTTACCTTATTGTGGTGGGGGATGGGCACACATGGAGGTCAGAGGAAAACCTTTGGGAGTTGGTTCTCACCTCCCACATTATGGAGTAGGGTCTCTCTCCGTGTCGGCTTTAGAGTGTCCTCCAGGCTAGCCCACCCATAAGGATTTTACCCTTGATGTTCTGTTCCAGTTTCATTCTGTTGATGCAATAAACTATTCTGACCAAATGAAATGGGGGGAGGAAAGGAGTTTGCTTCAGCTTACAGAGAAGAGTTCATCATGGAGGGAAATAAGGTCAGAATCTTGTGTGAACTTGAAGCAGAAACTATGGAGGAAATCTGGCCTCTGACTGGCTCAAGCTCATACTCAGCCAGAGTTTTTAACTACAGGCCCACCTGCATAAGGAATGGTGCCACCCAAAGTGTGCTGAGCCCTTTCGTATGAATTAACAGTGAGACAACCTCCCACAGACAGGTCAGTCTTATTCAATTTAGTCTACATTCTCAGGCTACTACTGTTTCCCCATAACACTGCTTTTCCAGTGGCTACCCCTAGGGGCTGCTCTCTGTCTACCCACTAGAGAGGAAGGGGCAGGGAACCCTGAGCAGGGCAGGCACACAAAAGCAGAAGAGAACAACAGGATGTGATCACAGCAAATAAGGAAACTCTGCTCTCCTATCTCCTCTTGTTACTGCCACATCAGAGGCTAATTACTTCTTGTTTGCTCACAGGAATGAGAACTGGGTCAAAAGTGGAAAGTTTCTTGCAGGTACAACTTTTCTCCTTCATGAGTAAATATTGGTATTGTGTCATGGAATGCAGTAAATTATCCATTTGGAATGCTCATTAACAGCTGTTAAACTTTATTATTTATTAACAGACTAATAATTCATTCAACTTTTTTTAAAATTAAATATAGAACCACTAATGGATTACATTTAAATAATTAAGTACAAGATAAGTGGAGAGAGGACTGGTTGTGATCTTGGTGCTGTGGCACATTTTAAAGGCTAGAGACATACACGCTGCTTATTATAGGCTAGGGGATGCGGTAAAGGAACTGCCAATGTGATTGCTCCGTGGTATAGTTAAGGAAAAGGCTTTTATTATAAGGTAAAAGTGAAAAGCTGTATCCAAAGGCATCTGGAAGAGTCCAAAGCAAAGAGAGGAAAAAGGAGATTGAACATGGCTGTCAGACTGTACATGGCTGGTGCTAGGAAAACAGGAGAGTGAAAGAGAATAGTGGAGCTACCCAGAGAGAGCATAGTGTGAGGGTGGTAAGAGATGTGAGACAGTAGACGAGTAAGAGATGGAGAGAGAGAGAGAGAGAGAGAGAGAGAGAGAGAGAGAGAGAGAGAGAGAGATAGATAGACAGACAGACAGACAGACAGGGAGAGACAGAGACAGAGACAGTAAGACAAAGAGACAGAGGAAGAGACAGAGGGGAGAAGAAGAGAGAGAGAATTTTAAAATTTAAAAATATTAAAAAGAACATTCAGAGCAGCCCCATTTGTTGGTTTTCCCCATTACCATTTATCCTAACCTGCTTAAAGTTATTATAACCAAATACCCAACACTGGATGCCTGGTAAACAACAGAAAGTTATGTTCCACAGTTCTAGATATGAATATTCAAAATCAAGGCAACAACAGATCTGGAATCTGATAAGGCCTAGCATGTCATTAGCAAAGGGGGAGGGGTCTATTTCTAAGGCCTCATTCATAGGCTCACCCTCGTGACTTAATCATTGTCCAATACCATCATCTTGGGGAATTACGTCGTACAGTGTACAATGTAGACACAATCATTGAGACCAGACTTCCATACGTCTCGTGTGCATAAATTACTTGGAGAATCTTGTGAAGATGTGTATTTAGATTAGAGGAGCTGGGGTAGGCCTGGGGCGGGGTGTGGCTACATTTCTCATAAACAAAGCTCTGAGGCACAGTCCAGAGTTTCACAGAGGATACACAAGCTCTTTCTTTCCCTGGTGTCGACATTCTGCCAGCCACAGTTCCTCTTCCGATCTGCCAACTACCCGGGAAGCTTTTCCAGCTGCTTGCGGTGCGACGCTGTGGACAAGTTCAGTTTTTGGACAAATGCTGGGTACCAGTTTCTTGACTGGTAGCTGAGGACGGAGTTGGGAGACCAAGGACACTTCAGCTTCACGGAGCACGCATGCGCTCAGGTAGGGAGCTATGTAGCAATCTCCATATGATGCCTGCTACAAAAGCAGACGTGAAACGTGTTGGGGTGGGGTTGCAGTACTGATTGGAGTTCTCTTGGTGCCTGGCTTCAGTCAAGAATGAGATTCCAAGGGAAACCCCAGGGAGATGAATTGGCTCTGGGCACAGGAGAAAAAGGGAGAATTTCCATACTGAGATTGCTCCAGGAGTCACTGCCTGCACCAGGTATTTCAGGATCTTAGAAGTGTAGATTGTAACACAGCAAGGGAGCTTTATCTAGAAGCAAAGGTGGTGAGCAGAGACACTGCACTGGCCAGAGGGCTCATTGAGTTAGGATCCTTGGGATGTTATCTGGGGCTTTCTTTTTGGGGACCCAGGAAAAGGGGAACTGGGGTTAACTATGTTTTGATTGATGGGATTGGCTATATAAATTTTTCTTCACTGTGTATGTCATTTCCCACGATGTATCTGGTTTCAATCATATGCATGTCTGATTATCCTTAGGTATAAAATATAAATATAAGTCCCTGCATCGATCCACATGTATCAAAACAGCAAGGCTGTGTGAACAACGCAGTGATTATTGAGAGATGGGAATGTCCTAAGTCCAGAGCCTCATTAAAATCTATCAAGGGCTATATATAGCCTCCTTGTTAGCCATATCTAGCCCATCTTTCTGTCTGACTTAACATCCTGTGACTACCAGATAAAACCTTTTGAATTTTGTATCAACTTAATAAAACCCTAGTTTTTGTAGATGGAGAGATGGCTCCACAGTTAAGAGCACTGATTGCTCTTCCAGATGTCCTGAGTTCAATTTCCAGTAACCACGTGGTGGCTCACAACCACTTGCAGTGAGATCCAATGCCTTCTTCTAGGTATGTCTGAAGACAGTGTACTCACAATCAATCAATAAATAAATAAATGAAAAATACCCACCTAAATTTTCCCAACCATAAGACTGAAAATATACCAGATAGGATCTGAGGCCTATAGCCAAGGCTTGTTTCCCAACAGAATACTTCAGTGTCTCTCTTGAACTCTCACAGGAGGCCTCTCACCACTAGCTGAAAATCAAGAATTCTAGTGCAGTTAACATTTGCTTGAGGCAGTGGTCCTCAACCTTCCTAATGCTGTGATCCTTTAATACAGTTCCTCATGTTATGGTGACCCATAAAGTTACTCTGTTGCTACTTCATGACTGTAATTTTGCTACTTTTATGAATTATAAAGTAAATATCTGATATGTAGGATATCTGATATGGGACCTATGTGGAAGGGGTCGAGACCCACAGGTTGAGAACTGCTGGCTTAAAGCCTTTTTCCATTCTTAGCTTTCTAGGAATCTTACCAGCAGCCCCATTTAAGGGAAAAGTCTACCACCTAATGTCATTGCCCAAAACTCATAGTTTTGAGTTTTATCTTCTCAGATGCAAATCCCATCCAAGACTCCTCCAGAGCCACTTTATAATCCCAGTCATTCAAAGGGGTAACATCAGGCTGCAAGATGTTCAGCAGATAAAGACTCTTTCTGCCTAACCTGAAGTCCTGAGTTTGAACCCTGGCTCCACATGATGGAGGGAGAGAACTGATTCACAGGAGTTCCTCTAACCTCTGTACAGGTGCCTTGGCACACTACCCCATATAAATATATAAGTTTTAAAACTTGAAAGACAGTAGAAAGGGGAACGGAGGGGCCCCTAAAAGCACATCCAACAAGGAAATTCCCAAGGCTTCCAAAGCCATGTGTCCAGCACCCGAGGACACCTGGCTTTGCCTCTTCTTTGGGAAACCCACACCCATGCCTCCACATTTAATACCACAGTGCCTCCATCTCTTCTAACCTTTGTGCCTAAGATCTGATAAAACTTCCTTTTAATAAATACCAACTCTGCTTCATTCTGACTGGTCCCAAACTTCTTTTCTGTGAGTCCAGGGATCAGGATCCAGCTGAATCTAAGTCCCTAAAAGATTTACAAAACCAAAAAACACCCAGCAGGCTGTTGCAGGTGACAGCACAGAGCTGTGCCGCTGTCTCTGCTGTCACTAACAGGAGTGAGACACCACGGTAACTAGATCTGTGTGTCTCAGAACTGCTCAGGAGAGACATCCAGCGTGACTATTACTTTGACTAGCTGGTGAACAAGACAAAGCGTCACCAAACCCCAACAATCCTTGGAATCTGTGACTTGAATAATAAAATCCGTATCCCCACAAGGAGACGCACCGAGAAGGTCCAGGAACACTAGCCCCAACTCCTTCCCGAGCAGACTGAGACATCACCAGCTCTGTACTTCTCCAGAGCAAGCAACACTGCACCATAGTCCTGAATTTTTGAGTGGGCCCAAGACAGTGAATCTGAAATGTAGAAGGTAGGTCCAATTCTTCCTCCTAACCCCATGCTCCTGGAAATAAAATTCAGACTCAAAATATGCTTACAGATACCTTAGACATAAAGCTAGACTCTTCCCTGATCCAATTATTTTAACCTACCTTCTGCCACATGACTGGTTACTTGTGCTCAGATACCATGTGTCTGTCTTCTTACATCTTCCTGGCAGATCTTCCTGTACCTGGTTCTCTCCTAGAATCCTCTCTGCCTCCCAGATGCCCCACCTTCTATTTACCACCTAAGCCATAGGCCTTTAATTGACAGGTGGTGCATCCATATAATATACAAGATATTCTCTCTACCCGAAAAGAGTTTGGACGTCCTCTGAGGGCTTGTTGTCTTATTCATTTGAAAACTTACTGTATGAAGCCTGTGGTGTCTTCCAACCAGCATGAGCATGGCTGAGGAGCCAGATGCTGATTTTTGTTGCCTTGTGAGGGTCCACAGTAGTGGAATCAGAACCTCTGGCTTCAATCCCACTTCCAAACAAAGAGCATGCCACGGGCAAATTCATGAACCTCCCTGGTCTGGGGAGTAGGCTTTGTAATGGGATCTCTGCTTCTTCTTTTATGGGTGGTCAGGGTCTTGGGGGCACCTGCTAATATTTCTAGTATTTCCTAGAACAAGGAATTGGACCAATGGCCTGTGGATGGTGATTAAAAAGAGACAAACTAAAAGAGAAAAATTCTGAGTGAGGAAGTAGGCCAGAGAGATAGGAGAGGCCAGCAGCTCAATGACGACAGTTGCTGGCAGAGTGGGGCATATGTACAGCACTGTGTACTGTGGGACATATGGCTGCACATAGCATGTCATTGTTAGTAGGAAGCTATTCCCAGCATGTTTCTCTGTCATGGGTCTATTTCATACGCTGATATTTTTAAACTCTCTCTCTCTCTCTCTCTCTCTCTCTCTCTCTCTCTCTCTGTGTGTGTGTGTGTGTGTGTGTGTGTGTGTGTGTGTGTGCATGTTTGTATGTATGTCATTGTAAATGTGTGGAGGACAGTATTACTGGATAGGTTTTATGTCAATTTGACACATCCTAAAGTCATTTTGGAAAAAGAATTGTTGTAGTAAATATTATCGAGGGGGAGATTCTGCCCCACCTTTGATTATTTAGCTTTCAAATAAAAGACACAAAAGACTTTATATTTCTAACAGCCCTTAAAGCAGTAGAACTGGGCAGATATCAGCCCTCTGTACTATGTTATCTACTTTCCTGTCAATAATTGTGAGTTATTTGCCATGTTCTGTTTGGGCCTCTCCTACTCCAGTAGACCAGCCCTCATGGCCATAAGTTCAGGGTCCACCTACCCCTTGGTGAGTTCTTCCATTTCCTCCTCCCCCTCCTCCTCTCTCTCTCCCCCTCTGTGCAACCCCCTCACTCAATCCTTAAGTTCCACCTTTCTCCCTCAATTGCCCAATCACAGGCTTTAGCCTTTTGGTGACCAGTTAAATTGGGGAGCAAGGCTTACACAGCCTCACCCAGTGTACAAGAGGATCTACTCATCAAGGGCAACCAGATCTTGAGAGCCATTTTTTAGCATTAGAATACAAGCAGCATCAGACAAACCCACTACAAAGAACTCTCAATTAAGAAAATGCCCCTACCAGATTGGCCTGTGGGCGAGACTGTGATACATTTTCTTGACTGATGACTGATGGGGGAAAACCCAGATCATTGTGGGCAATGCCACCCTGAGTAGGGGGTCCTGGGCATATAGGAAAACAGGTTGTGCAAGCCTTAAGTCTTGGTGAGCAAGCCAGTAAGCAGCATTCCTCCATGGTCTCTATAAGTTCCTGCCTCTAGGCCACTGCCTTGAGTTCCTGCCTTGACTTCCCTACACAATGGACTGTAAACAGTACAGTGAAATAATCCCTTTCCTCCCCAAGTTACTTTTCCTCACGATGTTTTATCACAGCCATAGAAACCCTAACTGAGACGGAGAACAGCCTTGGGTGTTAGTTTTTCCCTGACCTTCCATCTTGTTTGAATCAGGGTCCCTTATTGTCCATTATTAGCTACATATATTAGGATAGTTCCAAGAGATTCTCTTACCTCTGTGGCCCACCTCACTACAGGGGCACATGCAGCCATATCTGTCTTTGGGGATAGCTGGGCACTTGGGAGTCCAAATGCAGCTCTTCACACTTGCAAAGCAAGCGCTTTGCTCATCGAACCATCTTCCCAGCTCCTCACATACTAATCTTGATGCCTCTCTCTCTGCCCTCCTCTCCAGTCAGACTCCCAAGACTCCTAGTGACCAAATGAAGGGCAAAGCAGGAAGAAAAAACACAGCTAATGGTATCTGATAAGCCATTATAAATTACTTTCAATATCTCAGTTGCTGAGAGCCACTCCTCTCTCACCCCTCTGTTATATCATGGCCCTACTCCTTTATGATGCTAGTCACTTGAGTTGTCAACAGCACAATGCAGCTCTCTCCAGAACAGAACGTTTAAAATCCATGTAGTACCATGGAATAACAACTTCTAATTTATGAACCCTTGCTCCTCTGTAAGTTTTGTCACATAGGCTATGCCAATTTCTACATGTGTGTATCTCTCTTTGTAGAACTTGTGACCAGGTTCCCTCAGAGGCCAGAAAAAAATATCAGATATCCCTGTACCAGAGTCACATTTACTTATGACCCACTGATGCAGGTGCTGAGTATTGAACTGCAGTTCTCTGGAGGAGAAGCGGGTGCTGTCAACTACAAAGCTATCTCCATTCTTCTCTCCAGGTTTGACAGGGAGGTCTCCCCTTCCTTTCAGGGCTCCAATTATGTCGTCTTTTTAGTTTTTAAGCTCTAGCCATGACTCCAATGGCCCCAAGGACTCATCTCTGGAGAATAATTACAAATTACCTTCTTCCTCCAGCTGCAGATCTCTGATTTTTAAAACCATCTAACAGGAAGACTTTGTATTGTGTTCAAGGTCAGTCAGCAAGGCCTTGGCCCCACTCCTACTCCCGTGTCTATGAATGCTAAAGTTAAAAATGGGGAGGGGGAGAAAGTGCAAGCCCTTCAGATTAGGAGGAGGTGGCAGCACCCCTGTGAAATGAGCCCCTTGTGGTGTTACAAAGAACACACTAGAGAACTACTTAGACACAGTTCACAGCCAATTGAAAGTCTTTAATTAAGCTCGCTGGGACTACATCAAGGTATTCAGGACTCAAGTGTAGTGTTGAATATTTAGAATAAGAGGCTTTTAAAGGCAAAACTCATATCTTACTATCTTGCTCTGTAGCTGGAAGGGTTATTTTGCACAAGCAAGCAGATTAACGAAAGCTAAGGTAAGTGGTTAGCTGAAGGGGGAGGTTTGCATAAGCAGGCAGTTTAACAGAAGCTAAGGTAAGGTAGCTAGGCCATCTTCACTGTGGGTTCCTAGAACAGAGTTGGGTAATTTTCCACAGGGCTTTACATCAAGGAGACTGGAAGCTAGTCAAACCTAAAATGGCCTCAACAAAAATACAAGATGAAAGAACTTCTGCACTGTCTTGCCCTGTCACAGTAGGACAGTCCTGGTGATACCCTAGAATAGGAAACTTGTGACCTCACAAGAATCTATCACCTAATGGGAGAATTAGTCAAGGTGTGGGAAGAGAAAAATCTAATCTGGGTAGACAAAAATAACCCCCTTCTTTGTTGTATTCTCTGGCTCCCTGGCTCCAGGGAAATGTAAAGGCAGATTCAATATATTTCTTAGCCTCTGAAACTTAGACATCCAATTACATACACATGTGATCAGGGGCTTTGAGAGGGAAAAGATTTTGGGAAATTTTAGCTTTAGGGTAAAACCTGAAAGGAAATCCATAAGAGAAGAATCCTGAGACTCACCCTATATCACCTGAGGCCCTTTGTATTCACGTGGACAGAAGCTGGTTAGTCTCCCGTGCCTGTGATTACCAAGAAGAGCAGTGAAGCAAGGATAGCTGTGACTGGGTCAGAAGTATAGAGCCTGTGTCCTTCCAGATGCTGTTCTGAGTGACTCTCCATCAGTGTTCTGGGGTTGGCTCTGCCACCATCTCCACTTGACAGAGGAGAAAACTGAGACCCCAAAACTCAAGACCTCCATGACAAAATGCCTCAGGATGAGACCATGATGTCTCTGCCTCCTTGGGCTTGAGGCACTAGGATGCGATTAGACATGTGTGTCCATAAGTTGTAGGAAGGTTAACTCTGAGACATAGCAACTGAGAAAAGTGTGAACTGTCCACAAGTGCTCTGCTGTAACCCCCCTCCCAAAAACAAAATCACCAGCCAATGAAAGGTCTGTGGGAATGGTCTTCTTCCCTGGCTCGGGGCTTCTGAATCTCTCTAGCCTACTTCTTCTTTATAGCGATACCCAGCTTTCCTTTGCATTCTGAGTAACATACTTTGCATTTTGCTTTTTAGTGTCTTGCTCATTCATGATTGGAGTCACAAAGAAGATTGACATAAAATTACAGAGCCCCAGAAACCCCTGCTACCAACAGGCTGGCCTCATTTAGCTGGGGCTGAAGGAGTTCCCCAGGCTGGGCCCACAGGTCTCAGGCCTATACTTGGGGAAGTCACTCAAAGAGCTGCCAGCCTCTCCCTTGCCTCATACACTGCCTACTCCCTGCTGGCAGTCAGCACAGATCCCTCTCTGGGGATCAGGGAGTGGGCTAGGGTAGGGGTGTGTTAGGGTTGGGATTAAAGAAGAGGTGTGGTCTCCTCTCACTGATTTCCAAACACCTTCCTGTCAGCAGAGATGTTTTCTAATTAGACAAAAGCACAGGAGAAGACAGACTGCCTTCTCCACCGTCTAGGAACTAGGTAAATCACGACTCATCACTGATGTCCCTGCTAAGAAGCTGATTAATGAAAAGCTGAGCCCAGAGGTGTCTGGCTGCATGGGCATACGGGGGCTTTGTTTTAGTTTTATCTTTAAGGACATTAATGCCTTCTCCATCAAGGTTATTCCTGTTTTAAAACTCTAGGTCTGATGGAGACTGAGTAGTGAGGCCTCCTCTAATCCATCCCTTGGGCCTCTGCCCACACCCTGTCGACGCACCTCTCCAAACTTCAGAACACATAAAAATGCTTCAGAAATGCAAGCCAATCTAATGGTCGATTCTGTTTGAAATTGGCTCTCCCTGCTGTGGTCCAGTATCCATCAGGGGCACCAGACACTTGCAAAGACAGAATGTTTGAGCCAGAAAAGATCTTAAGAGTTTCCTCCGTGCAGCCTGGGGTGTTGATGTGCACCTTTAATTCCAGCACTTGGGAGGGAGAAGCAGGAAGATCAAGTGCTCAAGGTCATCCTCGGATATGTAGGGAATTCTAGTTTGAGGTTAGCCTGAGCTATGTGAGACCCTGACAAACAGAAAGTACAGAAAGGGGAGGAAGGGAAGGAAGGAGGCTGAAGAGGTAGCTTAACAGAGGACCTGGATTCAGTTCCTAGTTCCCAGGATTACAACTGCCCACAGTCCCAGTTCCAGAAGACCCAACCTCCTCTTGGACTCCGCAGGCACCTGCATATATATAAGGTGCACACGCATGAGAGTACACAAATGCACACACACACACACACACACACACACACACACACACAAATAAATAATTTTAGGAAGAAAGAATTTTTAGAAAATTGTACCACCTCCTGTCTTCGCAGGAAAAGAAGAGTGCTTCAGACAGGTAGATGGTTAGAGGGAAAGCCCTGGGGCCCTCAAACCAGCTCTGACCAGTCAGGGTGTTGTTCTGGGAGCTCTTCACTGCTGCAGAGGAATCCTACTTGAAGTCAGCAAGCCTCACTAGTTCAGAGAGGCAAAGGCTGCTGAGCACAGCCCTGGGGTGGAGGAGTGGGCACCACCCTGTACTATCTCGGCAGCTGGGACCTCCATCAAAGCTCAGGCAGGCCAACTCAGGTTGGCCTTGTGTTGCCAAGGGAGGGAGAGAAAGGAGCTGATCCCGGCCGAGATCCCGCTGTGTGCTAAGTGCTTTTCCTCCTCCTGTCTTCACAGTAGATCTAAGGCAACCTGTGCCTATGTGCGCACGTGTGTTTTATAAATAAGAAAATGGGGACTTAATGGTTTGTCCTCAGTCACACCGAAGTCCGTAGCTGCGTTAGCAGGGTTTCTGGAACAGGTCATCCAATGTCCAGTGCACAGCCTGCCTTGAGTCTAACTCAAGAGACTAAGGAAAGGTAAAAATCTAGCACTTCTTCAGCCAGACCCAGAACCAGAGAATTCATTCTTTGAATAAAAAGATGCTGTTTATATCTGACAAAGGACAGGATATGCCACGTGATGCATTGTGATAGGGAAAGAGATTCCTGGGTGGGAAAGTATCCATGCCAACTCATACACGGTTAGTGCCCTGCAGGGGTGAGGGGCTGTGTGGAAACCAGAGCTCAGCCAGCAGCATAAGGCCGCAAGGTGTGGGTGTTATTGGGAGTAGTCAGTCTGGTCACTATTCAATAAAGGAGACACGAAAGAACTTGTGTCGTTTTCAGGTATACAATCTCCAGTATGCAAATGAGAACCATGCAAATAAGGGTAATTTTGATTGGTCAATGGGATTCCAGGATGCAGCTTCTGATTGGTCAATAGGATTCCAGGCTGTGTCTTCTGATTGGTCAATGGGATTCCAGGCAACTCTGCCGGAAGTTTGGTCTGTATGAGGCTCTCAAGGGGGTAAAACGTGAGGTTTTTTTGTCTGAGTGATGTCTGAGGCAAGTGTGTAGACATTCCCTGGTGGGAACTGTTCCCCCTTTCAGTCTCTTAATAATGAAATCTTCTATATATCATGATGGTCCTTAAAATTATCAGCTGGAAAGAAACTAGATTTACTTGGGAGATGATCCTCTCTGGGCATGCCTTTGGGGCGTCATCTCAAGTGGAAGACTCACCTGTTATGGTGGCACCATTCGTTATGGGTGACATTCCTGGGACTGCTTTTTCTCCTCTCTGCTTGCTGGTTGGGGATGCCATGTGACCAGCAGCTTCAAGATGCTGCCGCTTTGACTTCCCTGCCCTGATGATGTGTGCTGTGAACGAAAGTAACCCTTTCCCTTTTCCGTCGGGGTGTATTGTTACATCATCAGGAAAGGGACATAAAACAGTCATGAGGTAATTTACCTATAATTAATAGTTACAGATCAACAACTAGAAGGCAAACAAATGGGTTTTTTTGATATGAAAGTGTCTGACAGTTCATGGGGATAATAAAGATGGTCCATGAGACCTTGGGCAAGTGACCGATAAATTAGCCCCCAGAGAAGACATTATCACAGCTAAGATTGTAATGACAAAGCACTTCAATAATTTAAAAGAAGCTTGGAAGACTGCTCAGCAGTTAGGAGCACAAGGACCCAACACCCCTCATCAGGTGACTCACAACAGCCTGTGTAACTCCAGCTCCAGGAGAGACAGCACCCCCTTCTGGCCTCTGTGGGCATTGCATTCACATGCACATAAACAGGGGCGCGCACATAACTTAAAGTCATAAAAATACATCTTTAAAAATGAAAACGGCCAACACCACCAAATGCTGCCGAGGGCTGAGAGCAACTAGAATCCTCTCCGGGGATGATGGCAATAAGAATTCTGTAGCCACGTTGGTAAAATAGCTTATGAGATTTTAGAGAGCCAAATACACATCAACCTACGACCTAATAGTTCTCTGAGGTGTTTACCCAAGAGAAACCAAAATGCACAAACCTTGGAAGGTTTTTCTCTAAAACCACTCGGCGCTGTGCTTTTCTTAATAACCTCGAACTGGAAACAGTCCAAATTATTTATTAGTGGCAGAATGGATAGCCAGACTGTAATACTCTGACAACGGTGCTTCTTGGAGGTGCAGAAGAAGCTGCTGATGCACTATGGATGAGGTTCAAAGCAGTTCTGCTGAGCTGACATAGTCCTGCTAAGCAGTCCCACATGTGTACCACCACCACAGAACAGACACATATGTGTGGTATACACCAGAACACTATTGCCTATAGTCGGTGTGCAATCAACTGAAAGGGATCAGGATGGGGTAATGGTGTGGCCCATAGGACATGTGTTATGCTGGTCCAAGTATGTGCGGTGGCACAGAGGGCTGAATGCCTTGGGTTGGTGTACACCCCATTCAAAGTGATTCTAAATTTGGTGTGTAAGGACGGGATGGGTTAATAGGTGGATAAGGGGTAGGCTAGGGGAACAATTATATAACCAGCCAAACAGAGCAAGATGTTAACTATGGATTGAAATGATAGGTGTCCATTCTATAACTCTTATGCTCTTTATAAATGTTTGTAAAGTAATTTGGAGCACAGGGACATTAAAATATTTCTGTCCACTGTGGCTTCACACATGACTTCCGGAGACTCCCAGTCTCTCCTTGCTTAGTTCAAAGGCTTTTTCTCGAAGGACACATGATGTTTTCCATCCTGTCCACAACTGTCTTTCACTGCCTCAGCCTGCCTGGTGCCATTTCTGGCCACTTCAACGAGTCTCTTGGAAGACCTACCTGTTTTTCCCTCCTGGGTGATGTTTCTGGCTTGAGATAAAGAGATCTTTCTCTAGGTGTCCTTGCTTTTTCCAGTCGGCAGTCACAGTGACCACAGAGGCAGAATTGTGCCATTTTTATTTACTAAGGTACCAAGGCACAGCCACACACAGCACAGCACATGACCAGAACCTGTGTCCTCAGAGCATCCTTGAGGTAAGTGTCCATTTTCAACCTGCCTTGTGGTCCCAGAATGGTGAGCTCATCTCATCCTGCTTCCCTTTTCTCAGCCACTGAGTGATCAGCTGAGTCATAATCTTTATTTTCTTTTTTCCTTTTCTTCTCCCCCCTTTATTTATTTTGCCTTTTTTTTCCCACAGTGCCAATTCAGAACAAATGCTCAGAACCCGTGTGTTGAATCCGAAATGAAAGCAGCTTTAATGACTGAGAACAGAAAACACAATGTATATGCCTTCTCCCGAGATTATCCACTTTGCGGAATAAAAGCATTTCAATGAGAAAATTGATGCTGTTCTTTAGCCCCTGGACCGTTCCTAGTTGAACATCTTAAAAGGCAGTAAAGAAGGTAGGAGGTGGCTCTCTAATCCTGACTCTTTATGACTCAGAGGCATTAGAGTCATAAGGCTCATTTTCAACTATTAACCTTGCCGCTGTTCTAAGTAGCTGCATGGTCATGGATGGTCTTTGTGAATGGTCAAAATGTGGCTCAGAGAGGTAAAGAGACTCACCTTAAGTCACACAGCAACTTCAGGACAGAGCAACCATTACTGGATTCATTCAGTTAACGGGTTATTTTCTGGCTATCCATGCCTTGCCACCACCCACATGGCCACACACTCTCTATAACCCCAGTTCCAAGGGACACAGTGTCCTCTCCTGGCCTCCTTCAGCATCGCACACACATACATGGTGGGGAAAGATTCATACACACAATAAATAAGTAAATAAATAATCTTTAAAACATAGTATTCAATATTTTTACACTTTCTTCTGATCCTCCAGTGTTAACTTTGTAGATAGCAACATGATGTCACAGTCAAACGGTTGACTACACCCAAGTCAAGCATGGGATTGCAGTCTATATCCGGAGAGCTAGGAACCCCCTCTTATGTCAACCAATCCCTTGTGAACCTCTACCACAGTGATTTGCCCAGCCAGCCATGAAGATCGGTTCACATTGGCTATAAAGAGGCTATTCCTTATGTGTATGTGTGTGTATGCGTTTGTATGTGTGTGCTTGTGTAGTACACATGTGTGCGTGTGAGTGAACATGTATGAATGTGCATCTGGAGGCCAGATATCAACAAAGAGTGTCTTCCACTTCTACTTTCACCTGATCTTTTGAGATAAAGTCTCTTGCTGAACCCAGAATTTACCAGATGGCCAGACTGGCCAGCTCTGAGAATCTGCTTGCTTTTATGCCATCTCACCTACACCCTACCTCCCTCAAACTAGGGCTACAGATAAGCACCACCATGTTCTGCTTGAATGTGGGAAATAGAGATTCAAATTCAGTTCCTCTTGCTTTCCAGGCATGCACTTACAAAGTGAGCCCTCTCCCTGCCACCAAAGCATCTATTCCTGTGATCAGTAGGTCCATCCCCAGGTGAGCCTACCTCATCCCGACCCCTCTGTGCCTGTCAGGTTTTAAGAATATTCTTACAGTTCTCAAAGGCTGCTATGTCCCCCACCAGCCCCCTAGAGGGTGGCACAGCTTTGTGGGGTGAAATGAAGATCTCACAGGTCCTGATTCTGGACAGCAGGATGCCTTCCTTGTGATCAGCAGTAGACTTTGCAAGGCACAGACATCACAAGGAAGGCTGGGCTAGTGAGCTGCAGGGGAGGGAGCAAGGCAGGCACAATCTATATGGCTGTGTTAGAAATGGACAGCTCCTACAGAGCTCCATAAATAAAAATGAGATTCTGCAGCAAGAAGGATGGAGAAAAGCTGAATAAATATAAATAAAAGCCCTTATGAGGAAGATTGGATAGGTGTGGGGTGTTTCAAAGTCTTCTCACAAGATCTGGGTCCTTGCCTAAGCAAATGCTAGACCTGGGGTGGGGCCAAAACCACAGAACCACCTCCAGCTGAACTTACCTCTAAACCCTGGAATCTGCCAAAGAGGAACTGCTGAACATTCCATATGAGCAGAGCTGCTAAGAGCAAGAAATACCCCTTCCCCCATCTCTTCAAACTTTGAAAGGAATCAAGATGCTTTACAAAAATCCTCACTGAATACCTGCACAGAGGTAAATGGGTGAGACCCTTACAGAGGTTAGGGGGCTCTGCAGTCGAGGATCATGTACTTCCTTCTTCTTGTTGGAAGGTTCCACAGTAAAACAGCAAAGCAGGAACAGTAGATTCCAGAGATGTACCAGCTTCCGGTACCAGAGCCTTGACTATGCAACATGCCTTTGATAAACATTTGCTAAATTAATCAGTCGACTCTATTTCCCATAGAAAAATGGGACCAGGAATGCTTGCCTGTAAGAAAGGCATAGATCCGAAGAAAGAAAAGAAAGAAAGAAAGAAAGAAAGAAAGAAAGAAAGAAAGAAAGAAAGAAAGAAAGAAAGAACGAGAAGAGAAGAAGAAAAATCTATCTTTAGAGATTGAGGACTTTCTTCAAAATGAGGCTCCCTCAAACAGATGCTTCATGAAGAGAAGGTATGTCTTTTAAGAAAATAGGGAGGTCCCTGAAGGCCGTGATCCCCTCTAGAGTCCTGAGGTCAGGACAGTGTTTTCCCTCAGACCAGGGCTCCCTGGGGACAAGCTGTTCTCCCCACCCCAGATGAAGCCCACATCCTGGCATGAACGTGCTTCCCCACCCCAGCAGCCAACATCACAATGTCCTCCACCCAACAACTCCTTCTGCTGATGAGCTCAGAAAAGCTCAGTCCCCGCCATGTCCATGAGCATTTTTCATGTTTTGATTCTGAATGTATCGAGTACTCATTAATACAAGGAAGGAAAAAAGTAGAGGAAAAAATAATAATCCAGGGAAATGAAGGCCACATTGTGGCTAAGTTCATTCCAGCAGGGGCTCTCAGCCTGGAGGGAAAATTCTAATGCTTGCACAAAAATTCATGAATAATAATTTCTGATAGGCTCAACATATTAAATGCTAGAATTTTTTTTCTCCTCTCAAAAGCACACCACTTCTGTTCATAGCAACGCAGAAGCTGACGGAAGGCGTTCCTGGGTCAAGGGGGGAGCATAGAAGCAAGCCGGATGGTGAGCGGAGGTGGTGGGCATCAGGAGAGTTCAGAGGAGACACGGGGGACCTTAGAGGCCAGAACTTGAGGGCAGAAGCATGTCATTGTAACCCAGAAGGGTGTGGCACAGTC
>NC_137974.1:55903773-56044135 GCF_963924665.1 Micromys minutus
CACAGACACACAGAGAGACACACACAGACAGACAGACACACACAGACACAGACACACACAGACACACACACAGACACACACATAGACACACACGGACACACTCAGATACACACAGACACACACACAGATACACAAACACACAGATACACAGACACACAGACACAAACACACTTACAGACACACACACATGCACACACATACACAAAACATACACATAGCTAAAAACAATTTTTTAAGGGAACAAGATGGTAGAAAGCTTTGGAGGGAGCAGGCCAGCAGCTGTGTGAGAGGTTTTCCTTTACCTAGGCTTGAATGTAGGTAGAGACACAGGTTAGTGGGAACACATGAGAGCTCAGATCATTTGCAGACTTGTATTTTTGATACCCAGTGATGTCCAGGAAGATGCTCCTGATAGGTACTGCCGTGATTGGGACACTGTTGACAGCTTAGGGACGCAGGAGCCAAACATGAATTCATCAAAGACAGAGGGAGGCAGAAGTGGTTTGTGAGGTGTAGTGAGGTCCAGTCGAGAACATCTGCTCAGAGGCATTCTAAGGCGATGGGATTTGAGGGGTTGGGTAGAGGGGGGTATGCAGACAGATGGAATTTCAATGTCAAGGATCCCTGAAATAATTGCACCTGAGCGTACGAGGTCAGTAACAACCTGGCCTTGAGGGAGGGATGGTCTTTCCCTGAATCAAAACTGATTGGCACTACCAGACATTCTAAACATCCCCGTTTAGTAGCCAGGCCTTGTTATGGTTAACTCTTTTTGTTGAGAAAGACAGGTCCCCCTTGGAGGCAACTTCATGTCAAAAGCAACCCTCGCTGTCAAACAACCAGTGCAGGCAGCCCTGTCTAGGATGGTTTAAATTTATCCAAAGCCATACTTACTGCCCAATTTAAATGGGTTGCCTGTCTCCCCCCCTCCCTCCCCATGATGCTTGCCACAAAGGATGAGGTGAGAACAGGCTGACACACACATACACCATTGGAGTCAAGTGGGCTTATCCCTGTACATCTCTCAGCTCTTTCCCTACCAGTGGCATCCCCTAATGACATCTGGAACCCTAAGAGGGCCCATTGCAGAAAGGCTGGTGGGTTGAGGGAGGAAATCAAAGGAATCTCATGGTCCCCCGCCATCATTAATCTCTGAGGAGGTAGACATTCTGGAACATGGAGGAGCCTCCTGAGAGTATGCCTAGCCTGCTCCATCAAAGCCAGGCCTTGTTAAGTGGGGTGTTGATGCTCAGGCTAAGGCCCTGCAGGGAGTTTTGATGAATACATGCATGGGAGGTTCTGAATTTCTACACAGAACTTCAATGAGCCAGCAGAGTTGGGAGGCTGTGTGTGTTTGCTTGTGTGTGTTTGCCTGTGTGTGTGTTCCTGTACCTGCAGGACTGGCAGATGTATCAGCAGAGTTGCTAATCCTGGTGGCATGGATTTCCGTGAAGAGCCCACATTCTTGTGAAGGGAAGCAGTTTAACTATGCAAAGTCATAGAGGCTGTGCCTGCCACTGAGACCCCAGCCCTCTGTAGTGAGTTGGTCACTGTGTCACAATTAAGGGACTCGTTTTCCAGGTGTCTTTCCAATCAATAGTATTGAGGAAGTGTGGAAATTTACTTTTTTTAGTGACACATAAAGCTTTTCCTTTTAGTACATTAGAGTTTAATTCCAATAATATTTCCATTAAGAACCTGTAATTAAAGCAGCTAATGAAGATCAGTAATTCACTTATCTAGGTTTGAGTTTAAAAATAAAACAGAGAAGAGAAAAAAATGCATTTGTGGAACTCAGCTCAAATTCCAGTCTAGTGTTAAATGAACATTAAGGTTTTTTTCCCGGGTATCTTAATTGAGCCTCATTTTTTAACAGGAATATTAAACGAAAATTAAATTAAGCAGGTAATTTCCCGTTTAGAATAAAGAGAAAAAAACTGATTTGGAACACCCATTACCAGGATGAGGTTGAGTCAAGTCTGGGGACAAGTGTGTCATGTTGCTTAAGTAAAGGGAAGGAGACCCCACTCACACAAAGAGTTCAGCACACAACCTTGGAAGACTTCTAGTCCTCAACGCCTGCCCTGTTCTTGATCTCCTCCAGGGCAGCATGAGACCAGTAAATTCAAATCAAGAGAGTAGGACCAGTTCCAGTGTCCAGTGAGGACCAAGCAAAGTCGGACCAAGAATAATCAGCAGCCCAGGAAGCTCACGTTTGCACCTTGGGTCCTCCTATGGCCTTCAGGGTAGAGGTTATTTGCTCTAATCACTGCTGGGGGAGGTGTCACTCTGATGATTCCCAGTATGGCACCAGGTCAGTTCAAAGGCAGAAGTGGTCACCTGGTCTTTCAAGAAGCCTCAGAGACCAGATGTGCCTGGGATCCCCAAGACTCAGTGTTACTGGGGTTGCCATCAGACTCGGGTGTAGCTCTGAGCCTTGGGTAAAAGGGAACAGGAGTAAAGCTTGCACCCCTTGAACAACAGCCAGGACCAACCAGAGGGGACTCTCCAGAGGTTGACCTGTCTCAGCCGCATTAGACAGTTATGCTTGGCTGGCAGCAAATGATAGCTGGTTTTGCAGGCCACTCATGTGACCCTGTCCCCAAAGACACACACACTGACACCCAGGAAGTATGTTTCCACAGATGCCCCTTGTCACCTTTGGCCCTGGGTGGTACCAATTCATGGCAAGGACAAAGTTGGTGAAGAACGGGAGGTTTGACATGAAGTGATTCCAGGCAATCGAGTTGAGAGTTGGCAACAGACAGGAGCAAGGCGAAGTCAGGGACCCAGCTGCCTTGGAGCAATGGCAAGCCCCAGCCTGGGAATCCTCTCCCTCCCTCTCCCTGCCCCTCTCTCCCTCTCCCCCCTCCCCTGCTGCTTGCAAAGTCTTTGATTCTGGCCAAGGCCAAGGAACAAGGAATAATGATGTCAGGGACCCCAGTCCTGAAAGCTTTCCCTGAGGAGTCATCATGGTCTCTAAATAGGGCCACCTCTGATTTAGTGACGAAAATGTAGCTCAAGCCCTCGGAGTGGGTCCAGGGAGAGGCCAACCCTTTACTCCACAAACACTGACTCCTGGTTCATATCCTGACCAAAAACAAAAGCAAACAAACAAAAAACAAAACTGACCGCTGACTTCATCTTCTCCTGAGGAACAGTGGCTAAAACTAATAGAACAAAAATTTTTGTGGTGTGTTTGAAGCTGAAAAGGACTATGGGAAAGAGAGCACAGAGTAGGTTGGTAAAGTTGGGGTGCGAAGGGTGAGTGTCAGTTTTATTTTATTTTAGATTTAAATTTTTAATCTTATGCATATGGCTGTTTTGCCGGCATGTATGTCTGTGCACAGTGTGCATGCAGTGCCCACGGATGCCAGAAGAGGGTACTAGACCACCTGAAACTGGAGTTGCAGGTGGTTGTGAACTGCAGGTTGGATGCTGGGAACTGAACTCAGGTCCTCTCCACCAGGAGCTGGTGCTCTTAACCACTAATCCAGCCCTGGCAATTTCATTTTCTATTGGCAGTGTCAACCCCATGACAGTAAGGAATGAGTTTTGTGGTCCCTTCAGAGGGATTCAGCAGAAGGAAAAGCTGATCAATGTCCTGGAGGCCATGACACTCAGAAGGGGCTGCAGGACCAAGATGTGCTTGAAGCTCAGGAATGGGTGAAGGGAACAGGGCCAGAGGAGGAGCCAGAAAGTAACAGGGATGCTATGGAATGTGGTCCTATCAGCCCTACCTCATGGCAAGGTTCTTGGTAAAAAAAAAAAAAAAAGAAAAAAGAAAAGTCACAGCTTTTAAGAGGCAGGACCTGGCTGTGTCTTCTGAAAGAACGGGTTGACAGGGAATAAAGTGGGGAGCTGAGAAGCCCAACAGTGAGCTGTACTGAGTGCTTATTGCCTCCTGCTCTGCTCAGATTCCAGGACGGAAGTGCTGGCAACCTTGCTCCCATTACTCTCTACAGTGGCCCCGGGGGGGGGGGGGGGAGTTTCTTTTGTGTGTCAGGCAATCTGATGTATGGCTGCTTAACCTGCTGCCAGAGATCCCCCATTTGAAAAATCTGTTGGCAACTGGCAGGCTCTTGTCTAACTAGAGTGCAGTTTTGTTTGTTTGTTTGGTTGGTTGGTTTTGTTGTTTTAGTTAGCCTTCTGAGTGCAAGATTACAGGTGTGTGCCACCATACTGGGACCCACATCCTTGAAGGCTGCTGACCATGATTCCTCCCTCTGTGAACGCCTGCTCAGGAGAAGGCCCTGGTTCCTCAGGTAGAAATCCACATGGAAACAAAGTGGGAGACAAGCAGCATACGGTCACCAAAGTTCTCACCGGGGAGGTACAGTGAGTGGGCAGACAATCCATGGCCCAGGGTACTGGGCACATTAGTCACATGACACTAGACATTCCATGAGGAATGACGGTGTGTGACACGTTAGCTCTCAGGCAAATACTTGAGGTATGACAGGAAAGGAAATCTGGGACCCCATCTGCTGGCACAGGGGAGGCTTCCTGTGCTTGTCCCAGCCACATGCCTGAGCCATTTGTTACCGGGTCGGTTTCTCCTGTGAACGGTAAATGAATGAACAGAGCCATTTAGTGCTGCATCAGGAAGGCATGGGAAGAAGACCCAGTCTGCTGGCTTGACAGATTTGCTGACAGAACGGTCGTGGTAAGGTGAGAGGAAAGAGGTATCTCTATGAATGGAGAAGCGTGGTTAGCTGAGCCTTCTGCCCAAGTCCCCCATACACACACTCACGCACAGACACGTGGATTAGCATGCCGTTATGCACACACCTGGGTAAAACATTACAATTAAACTTACCCCCTGTCTAGCTTCAGTGAATGAAACTCAAACTATATTTATTCATTAGGCCTTGCACAATTACTGGGGGACTAACCCTAAATTAAATCTTTAATGTTAGTCTGGCTACTAACCTAACGGTGTACCCCAAATACTTGCTGTTTGAAATTCTCTGGGTTATTTCTGATCCAGCAGTCTGGCATCCTGGGGAAGCATTTTACTGTGGCACATGCTGCTGGTCCATTATAACTAATGGAAACCTCCTGTTGGCTCCATCTTCTCCTCCTCCGTGTTCTCTCTCCCTCCTCTCTCTCTCCTCCTCATCATGGTCCCTATGGTCGAGCCCCAGCCCAGTAACTCAATCTCTCTCTCTCTCTCTCTTTCTCTCTCTCTCTCTCTCTCTCTCTCTCTCTCTCTCTCTCTCTCTCTCTCTCTCTCTCTCTCCAGCAATTAGCTGTCATCAATTTTATTCATCCAATAGTTTTAAATTGGGGAGCAAGATTTATGCAACAAAGGCCAGTAGCCATGAGGATCCGCTCGTCTTGGGGCAACCACATCACGTGGTACAGAACAAGCAGCACCAGTACACACATGCACATACATGCATAGACACATACACATCACACACAGAGTATCTGACATACTCTGCAGTTAACATTTGCCTCAACACCCACCTGCCTGCCTCCTAGGAGACACATCTCAGGGGCTGGCATTCCACTGCAGGTTTCACACACATGGCTTCCTTGGCGGGCCACACTGCCGCTGACCGTGTGAATAGTCTGAGACGGTACCTCGGCCGAGCTGCACAGCCCCATGATCTCCTGCCGACTTCAGAGCTGACGATCACTGCGTTATCGCAGGCTCATAAAGTCCCACATGGCCATGAATCACCAACACTGTTCCAGCCAGCACCCGAAGGCCTGCCAACTCCAGAGAACTCCTGCCCGAGAGGCAGCTGCTGCTGTGGTTCTTCTCAGGTCACCTTCTCCACGGCAGGGACTCTGCCTGCTCCTCCTGAAAGCTGGGGAGCTCTTCATCCCCCATCTCCTAAGGAAGAGTGATAGGCTGGTGGCCTCTTGTTCATAGATTAAAATGTCCCCAAAAAACAGCAGCCAGAGTGGCCTCCACCTCACTCTGTCTGATTATGACTTTAAATTTCTAATACCCCCATTGTGCTCAGATTATAGACATGCACCATCATGCTAGGGATGCAGCCCAGGCTTCATGCACACCAGGCAAGCATTCTACCAGATTTGCTACACTCTGAGCCCTGAGCCTCATTCCAAGTCTAAAGATATTCAACTCTTGGGCCTACTGTTTACCAGTTGGGTGGCCTTAGACAAACATGGAAACCGTTCTAACTCCCACGCCCTCATGGGCAACACTGGACACACTTGCAGCCCAGGCAGGCTGCATTGCATGGAAGGGGGAGTGGTGCTTCCTTTGCAGTGTGAGGCCTGGAAGCCTGGAGCCCTCTGTGCCTTTGTCCTCCCCTACAGCCAGCGAGTAATCAGGGAGGGAGGCTTGGAAAGTTTCCCCAGCTCTTGGCACAGCTGTTCTTCAGAAACTAGGGTAACTGGTAATGGAGGGCACAACCAGCTGAGTAGGCTCCCCCTTTAAGGAGTCATTGAGCACTTCAGGGGGAAGGGAGAGGCCTGTTTCCACTGGGGTCCATTTTCTTGTCTATGCAAGTAAACTAAACAGTAGAGTCTTGGCACCACTTGAGCTGTGGCTCATTCCAGGCTGTCCAGCACGTCCTGAGGGATGTTTAAAATTGCTGAGGCCTGGAGGACCTTATCCCACTGGATTGGATCGCAGCAGAGTGGGAATATTTGATATCTGGGCAAAAAGCAGCCACTTGGTTCTCAGGCAGCACCCTGATGGAGAACCCTCTCCCTTGGAGTCTTTGATCTTTCAACTCACCCCTAAGCTCTGCCCCTCTCCCTACACACACCCTCTTCTTGGCCTGCCCAGCTCCTAGCTCTGCCCCACAGGCAGCTGGATTTGGCACCAGACCCTTACATTTCATTGGCCAGAGTTGGATCCCGTAGTTAATTCTGGTTGCTGTGTGGGCTAGGAGACCCGACAAGACATTTTCCTGCTTTATTTGGGGGAAGGAGTGGGTGTGGCTGCCTCCCCATCCAGTCTGAGTAGAGCCCTTGTAAACAGCAGTCAAGTCAGAAGTGGGAGGTTTGCCTGCAGAACCCTGACCATGGCAGCCCCAAGCCAGAGCCCTAATTGCTAATTGTAATTTATCCCTGAGTTGGTGATTTGGGGAGAGACACTGGGGATTCATCACTGCCCGTGAGCAGCAAGAGGCAAAGGCAGATCATTTATTTCTTCTTTCAAAAGATCCTTATGAGGCATGTCTTTTATGGCCGCACACTCATTATTTTTCAAATGCATTCAAGTATCCTTGATGTATTGTGAGGAGTCTTTTTTTTTTTTTTTCCTATTGAAGCACTTAGAAAAAAAAATACTTACAGGTAAAACCAGGGGAACCTGTGAAGTGAGCTTTGCTCTATTGCAGTAAACACTGTTGTAGAAGGCTGCCTCTCAGAGATGACAGGTCACCAGTCTTTGGCCAGGTAGGCTAGGCCATCTGTGGGGCCAAGGGGATGGTGACCTGAATGCTGTGGTTAGAAAAGATGCACCCATTGTACTCCGGAAAATATCTTCCCCAACCTCAAATGACTAACTCCACATGATGTCATCCCTCAGCCAAAGCAATATTCCTCCTTCCTCCTGAGCGTCAGGCTTCGAGGCATGCATCACTATACTCAATGTATGTGATGCTGTGGGTGGAACCCAGAGTTTTTATCACACACTCTATCAACCGAACTACATCCCTAACCTGTCAGCTGGCTGTTGAAACATTGAAACAATGTACCAGCACTTTGGAAACAAAGCTACTGCTTCCGGATCCCTTGGGGTTTCTCCTGCTGCTGTCCCAACCTCTCTAATGTGCCCTCTCCATTCCTAGCAAATAAATGGTTAATCTGTGGTGTCACGGGTGGGGGAGGGTGAAGTTGGGGGAGGGGATATCTTAACACCCCTATTCCTCTTCTGCTTCCCTAGCTATTAAACATTTGGCTTTAATTTCTTCCAGTTGTAGCCCAAAATGGGACATTTTCAAAGACAAAATGGGGGAGGAGGGAAGGATGGAAACAGAGAGTGAGGAGTGAATCCTACGGCTTCCTTTCTCCATATGTGTATCTGTATAAGAGCAACATTTTAAAACAGTATCTGCCAATAAAAACACAAGTCCACAATTCACAGTGATCACCTGCCACTTTGGTTCATGAAACATGCTGTAAGGCCCCTGCCTGGCACCTTGTCTGCCAAGCATCCAGTCTGAGAATTAAAGCTCCAAAGTGCCATTGGCAGAATATTCATGCCCAGTAGGGCATGTGGCAGTTGGAAAGTCAAAACCATCCCCACCATACCCTCACATAGATTTGGAAAAAGCCCAAGCCATACTTTCTGCCAGCTACTCGGCTTCCTAGCCCCACTTCCCTGGCCTAATAGGGCTCGTTTTCCGTCTCTCAGATCCGCTCATGACTTCTCAGAGTTTGGCCGCTGTGCATGCTGCTTCTGTCAGTGGGACTGCTGTGTCACTCATAGGCATCGAAGTCAAATTCAGAGCTGCAATGTCCCCTTCAGGGTAGACGGAGAGCTATAATCTGTTCCTGTCTCTTGTTTTTGCACTGTCTTGGGCCTCATGTCCCTTTCTGTCTAGTATTGTAGCTCTTTACATACATGATGTGTGTGTATGTGTGCATGTTTATGTAGGGGTGTGTGCTTATACATGTATGTATATATGTGTGTGTATTCATGTCTGGGATGTATTTACATATATATGTATGTGTGTGTGTATGTGTATATTCATGTCTATGTATATGTGTGTATGTATGTGTACATGTACATGTGTGTATATATGTGTATGTGTACATATAAATGTGTGTTCACATGTGTACTTATGTGTGTCTGTGCACACCTATTCTACTTTGCTTTCTGTTTCTGTGATAAAATATTCCGACCAAAAGCAGCTGATGGAATGAAAGGACTCACTCCGTTCACTGTCCATTATTGGTGGAAGTCATGGCAGGGGCTTGAAGGCAACTGACTTGGTATTTCACATGGCATTTTATCTGACCGAGAAACTCACTCAGTAGCCAAAGAAGTTCAACAGACCCCAAGGAAAGTGCTGCTTGATAGTTGTCAGGATGCACTCAGCTAGCTTTCTTATACAGTTCAGGAACCCATGCCCAGGGTGGAGCTGCCCACTGTAGGCTGGGCCCTTCTACATCAGTTCGCAATGAAAACAATCTTGCACAGACGTGCCCACAGATCAGTCTCATAGATGGATCTTCTCAGGTGGGGCTTCCTCTTCTCAGATGACCCTAGCTCCTATCAAAGCTAACAGAAGTCAAATGAGCACAGCAGGCGAGCCCTCCACTAAGCTAACCCTGCTTACTTCATGGGATGGAGACTCTCTCTGTACTCACTGGCATTCTTCCCACTTCAGACATCCTGGAATCAACACTGGGATAGGTTCATAGTTTGAGGACCCGTGTTGTGCTTATAAAAGCCAGGTTTATATCATGACTCCATAGGCTATTATTGAGGTTGAGAGAGAGAGAGAGAGAGAGAGAGAAAGAGAGAGAGAGAGAGAGAGAGAGAGAGAGAGAGAGAGAGAGAGAGGAACACATGTTTCAAAGCCTGCTATCATTCCTAAGCTCTTTCTTTTATTTTGTTTTCTGCTTTCATTGAAGTAGCTGCCATTTGTTAAACAATTATAGATTCATTTGATGCCATAAGTGTCCAAATGAAAGAAATGAAGAGAAGAAAGGGGTAAAAAAAGGAAGAAATGACAGTGTCATTTTAGTAAGACAAATCTAGTAGCCATGATTTTGTTCAGTGTGATTATCTCTTGGCCATTTATCTGGTACCCATTCACTTGGAAGACATCAGTATGGGCATAGTAGGATTTCAAATAGGGAATGGTGATTTTAGCACACTTATAGGAAGAGCAGGCCCTCAGGGAGGTATCCTAGATGAAAGTAGAGTAGCAAGGTTGGGAACAAGTGAGAGGCAGGCTCAGCACCAAAAAAGTAACATCTACAAACTATGTCCATAGAAGGAATAAAAGAAGAAAGAATAAGCCATGACAAAAGTCTTACATGTTTGCCTGATCTAGCCATTCCTTTGGTTGTGAAAGCAAGACAGAGGCCACACCCCCAGCCTTTCAGATGGCATGTAGAGGTCAGAGGTCTTGCTCAGGTATCATATTCAGGAACTATCCACCTTGATTTTAAAGGTAGTGTCTCTCGCTGGCCTGGATCTCAGTCAATAAACTATGCTGACTAACTAGAAATCCTCTTGCCTATCTCCCTCAAACTGAGAAGACAGACACATGACACCAACTCCAAATTTCTGTGTGGATTCTGGGAATCAAACCCGGGTCCTTGGGCATGCAAGGTAAATATTTTACTAACTGAGAAATCTCCCCAGTCCCCAGTTCTGTTTTTGAGACAGGGTCTCATGTCTCAAGCTGGCCTTGAACTCTTGTAGCTAAAGATTTCCTTGAGTTCTTGATCCTCCTGCTTCAGTTTTCCAGATGATAGATCCATAGATGTATGCTACCACAGTGGCTGAAAACAGCTTTCTCAAGAATAGAGAGGCAGTAACTGAGGCTTAGAGATGACCTAGCATTTAAGAGAGTTTTGCTACTCCTCTTGAAAGAGTTGCATTCAGTACCCAGCCTCTATGTCAGGTGGACCACAACTGCCTATTAGTCCTCCAACTCCAGAGGATTTTACAATCTTTTCTTGACTCCATAGGTACATGCATGTCCATGGGTACACACATCCACTAATTAAAAAAAATATTCTTCTTAAAAAGATGGTCACTAGAATAGTTTAATATTGTCATCAACTTCAGTTACTAGTGTCACCCCACTTCATAAAGTAACTTAGTGGCCTATGATCCAGACAGGTGAGAAGCCATCAGCAAACCAGAGATCTGGGAGGACCCTAAAGAACATGCAGTTCCCATGTCTTCTTTAGACAGATAAGAAAACTAAGACTCCAAGGCAGAAGAACAACAGTTCATCTCGATCACACAGCATGCTGTTTTTAATTGATTATTGGTCTTGTCAACTTGGCACAACATAGACTCACCTTAGAGTGGGGTCCTGGTGAAAGATTGGCTAGACCAGCCTTACTTATGAGTGTCTTTATTGTTAATTAATTTGAGAAAAACCAGCCTACTGTGGGAGGCACCATTCCCTAGGCAGGACAGCCTGGACTGTGTTAAATGGCAAACCAGCTGTGCACTAGCAAGCAAGCATGCATTCATTTCTCTCTGATCTTGACTGTGGTTCTGATGTGACTAGCTGTTTCAAGATCCCATTGCTGTGAATTCCTCACAGTAATAGATTACACTCTGGAACTGTGAGCTAAAATAAACCTTTTCTCCTCTAAAATTGGTTTTTGTCAAGATATTGATCACAGTAACAGCAATGGAACTAGGTCATTGCTGTCCCTCCATTGTCAGCACCCTTCAGGCACTGGATTCTGTAAAAGGGTGACAAAGCTCTCTCAAAAGGTCAGATTGAAGTTTCTACCTGTGGTTTGTAATCTGTGATTTGTGGGGATCCTGATTCCTGGATTTCTACCCAGATCTAAGGATATGATTCTGTGTGTCTTCTTAAGCTTAGCAGATGCTTTGAGCTGCAAGAAGCTGAAGTGTTCATTTCAACCAGCTCTAAGCAGAAAGAAAAAAGGCCACCAGTAGAAGGTAGGATGCCGAAAGCATTAGCATCACCATAGCTGGACCCTCCCATGGCTTTTCTGACTATTCAGTCTACCTTCTCTACCTATTGGTTCAGTTTCCTCCCTGACCCAAAGATGGTTGCTACATTCAAGGAACACTTGGGCACCCGATGACCTCATACCATGGACGTTAAGTATGATTGAATTTTCTCACTATGTCAGTACACACTCTGTATGTTGCCTTACTTGTCCCTAGTTGTGTGTCCTTAAGCAAATTAGTTTGTCTTTCTGTGGCTTGGATTCTTTGGGGGAATAGAACAAACTTCATCTCTTGTACTATAAAGATAATATATTAGTATATGTCAAATATGCAAATAACATCAATACAGAAGAGTTTTATTCCCAGTTAGTGTCAGATAGCAGTAACTATTATTACTTACTACTTAATTCTCTCCATTGTTTACAGATGTAAACACACACACAACCCCTAGACCTGACACCACTTCTCCATCTATTTCATTGTTATTCTAAAGCCAACCTTCAATTCTCAAGCCTTGGAACTTCACAAACCAAACGCCAGCCCTCCCACTTATGAAGATGAACATTCAGACCCTCCTCCTGTTGACATTTACAAGCCTGCTAGAGACCACTCCTCTGGAAACATACCCTGATTGCTCCAAGCTGCCACCTAACTCTCCTCACTGCACCCTCTGTTCCCAAGCCCTACAGGTCTCCCAGGCTCCCAAGGGTTGATGGTCTCCCTTTCTAGACTCCAGGGAAGGAACCTTCTCTTGACATAGCTTTTTAACTCTTCTTAAGAAACAAGACAATACCTGCCTGCCTTAGGCAGTGTTTTCTTGAGGAGCAGAACCAATAGGATGGAAAGAGACTGAAAGAGACTGAGAGAGACAGAGACAGAAAAAGATAAAGAGAGACAGAGATGTGTGGACAGTTGAAGAGATGTCATTTAATGGAATGGCTTACAACCAGTATGGACTGGAGAATCCAGCAATGGCCATCAGCGTGCTGGGGAAGGTGAAACACAATAGCTGTTCAGTCCACAATACCTCAGGAGTTCCAGTCTGGGCTGAAGGTCCATGCAGGATTCCTGAAGAGTCTCTGGACTTTGGCCCATGTTGGAACTAAGAAAGAGCATACCAATCTGAGCCAATCACCAGAGGGTACCACTCATCCTAGGAGAATGTCTTGCATTCCGATAAATACCTTCACAGATCCACTCAGAGGCATAGACATGCCTTAGTTGATTTCAGACCTATCAGATTGATGAGCAAGATTAATATCGTGGAACTTCCATAGATCATTTCCTGTTTATTGAAACCCATAGAATTGGATCTAGATACATAGTATCTACCCACAAGGACTTTACAGAAGTCCTGGAAACAACACTCACATATCTAAGACACTCGGTCATCTAAATACACAACAGGGACCAGACTCCCAACTTCAACTGGTTGCCTACTCCAACCATTCTCTATTTACTAAAGTTCCCTTCACACATATGCCTGCCTGGTTTTCCTGGTATCCCTTGTGAGTTAGGGCCGTGCCTTTGGTGTCAGCATCCCCCACCCACTGAAGAGTTTGATGAGTCTGGAGTCTCAAATACTACAGTGTACTTCAGCTGACTGAGCAAGCAAGCAAGCTCATGAACAGCATTAGAATGCTGCAGAGGATTTGTGTTGACTCTGCTTTGTTCCTTTCTCTGAACAACACCCCAGGGAACTTGGTGACAACCTGAAGACACACTGAGTCCTCAATAGGCCATCAAGGCTGGGAAGCTGAGAGTAGAAGCCACACTGGTTGAAGACACCAAGCAAGCTGGCCCAGAAGATAAACCTGTAATTAGCATGATTCTACACAGCACTTGTCCCTGGAAGGGAAGCTACAGTGAGGAAGGATGTAGCAGGGTAGAGATTACATGTGCCTCTGGGTCAAGCAGCTTGGCTGAGATGCCAGGAAGGAGCTTCCTTCTAAAAAGCATCCTATTCAGACACACATTGTAGGCTGTTTCCATCCTCTGGGATTCTGACAGGAGTCTCCACTGCTTATGCCTGCTACACTGTGCAGGACCTGTTGTCACCAGCTTTCCCTGGTGACAGCAGATGCTGACGTTTCCTGAGTATCCTCAAGGTTTCACATGTTGCTTCAGACAAGCCTGAGGTCCATGCTCTAGGAAGCATCCTGCCTGATCTCAGAGGAGGAAGCTAACGCTCAGAGCGGTCAAAGGCCCTTCGGGAGCTCCTGCCTGTAATCCCAGAACTCAGGAGGTTAAGTCAGGAGAATCACTAGGAGTTTGGGGCTAACCTGGGCTATGGAGTGAGACCTTATTTCAAAATCAAAACAAAATGAAAACCATGGCCAATGTTTCCTAGTTTGGAAGGCCAGCTCTCTTGGTCAGAGCTCAGAACTCCACAAGCCACTCTGGCTGGGAAGAAAATTGAGTCCTAAAGATTCCTGACTTTGTTTTCTGGTGTCATAGAAGTTTGTCACCAGCAACCATGAACTCAGAGCCACTGTTTTTCCATCTGTCTTTATAAAAGCCGTACTGAGAGTGTCCAGGTGCACATGTGTGCCTGTGTGTTATGTATCTATGTAAATGTGGGGTATGTGTTTACGCCTGTGTCTGCTTCTGTCCTTTATGTGTATGTGTGTGTGTATTCACTTGTATGTAACTGGGTACTTTCAAAAGCTATAAAAGTACATCAGATTCCCCTGGATCTGGAGTTACAGGCAGTTGTGAGACACCCAGCATGAGTGCTTAGAACTGAACTCACATCTTCTGCAAGAGCAGCAAGCACTCTTAGCCACTGAGTCATCTCCGCTGCCTTTGTCTCTGTCTTCATGCAAGTGGACAGTATGGATAAGAATGTGTGTTCCAGTATGTGAATGTGTGCTTTTCTGTGTCTGTGTATGTAAATATGTGTGCACACGTATGTGTCCATGTATGTATGTTTGCGTGTGTGTGCTCTGTGTGACTGTGAATGTGTGTCTTTGTCTGTGATTGTGCACATGGGATCATGCTTCCTGTAGCCCTAGGAAAATCCAGAGCATCTCTGCTATCAGTGTGATCTGTGGACAGCGATAGATCTCTCAGGTGCCACTGGTATCATAATGCCTCCTAAATGATAGTTGGGTACCATGAAATTTGTATAATTCACATTCTGAACATTTTTCTCTTACCTTCTAGAATATAAAGGGAGAAACTGATACAGCCATTGTGCTGAGCAATCTTCTCATCTTGTCATCAGGCTTATCTACTCCACTGAAAATGGAAGACTCCTCCCTGGTCACTCAGGGACCAGTCACAAACACTTCCGCTACGCACATCTGTCACTCTCTGCCCCGTTTTCTGTTCAGAGGAGTGCATGGTATTCCTGGGCACAGAGGCCCACTTCAGTGTCCCCAACTACTTGTGAGTTGACTCAGATGACAATATATGGTTTCAGAGTGGCCTCTCTTGAACCCCTGACCCCTGCCATATGGAGCAAGATACTAGTGTTGAGACCTAGGATGTGCTAACCTGTAAACCAAGAACACAGCATTCTGAGAAGATGCAATGTTTTCAGAATTACTTCATGGAGCCAGGCTTGCAACAGCAGTCATGCTTGTGAGAACTCTGTGTCCAGGAGCAAGAGGCCCACTGCTGCCATCTTTCCTGCCTTTTTGCAGATGCATGGCTCTCCACCCATCACCCTTTCTTCTGCTTTAGCCAGTCTTGACTGGCTGTACTTATAGCTCCTCTCAAACCATATATTCTAGCTGCTCCACGGCTGAAAGGCTCTGTTTCTTGCTTTGTTGCAGAAAGAGTCTTGTTTGCCAAGTGTAGTTATCTGACACACCACAAGATTTTGTTGTTGTTTTAAGTTTTGTTTTGTTTTTTGCTGAGGGTGGAGGTGCTTTTAGAGGTGGTGTGTGTGTGTGTGTGTGTGTGTGTGTGTGTGTGTACATCCATGTTTGGGAGTTTGTGCAGAATGTGGAGGGTTTGGGGGCAGGAATCATGTTTATTTGTGTAGATAAGCATTTGGGTATTATAAGAAAATAAAAGATCCTCCAAAGTTTTCTATCTATAGATGAGCTTCCCTCAATTCCTTGAGGCGATGGTGTGGGTTGGCTTGTTTAGAGTTCATGGATGGGTGTTCTAATTCTTTACTACACAACAAGTCTTACCTTGAGGTCAATCGCAGACTCCCCTTGAGGAATTCTTAGAAATGAAGTCTTGGATTCTACAGATCAGGTTACACATGAACAAAGATAACCGGACGCCCATTCCTTCATAACTACCATCTCTGTCACAGCCAAATGTGTCACAAGCTCCTACAGGTCTTGAAGAAATCAGCTGTCATGTATGAGACGAGCAGGAAAGCTTTAGGAGCCAAGGGTGAGCATTAGTTGCAACCAGGAAGAAAGGGGACATTGACTACAAATCTTCTGTACATGAGGTTAACAGGCTCCACCCCTTTACACAACCCCAGAGCTATGGTGTTCTGTCTTAACATGGGGCTAGACTACAGGAGCTCTGAAACAGCAAGCCAAGGTGAATCTGTGAACCAGACAAAACATTACATCCATTCCTACTGACTACATTGCTCCAGAGTTTTGCCTTCTCAGCCCCATCACCCAGTCCTCCCAAGGATGTAAATAGGATAAGGGAGATGCTGAAGAGAAGAAAGAAAGTCATGTTTATCCCCTTTAAATATTTAGATTTATGGAAAGGACTAATGGTACATCATTAGCCAAGGTGATGAAAATCCAGCACTATCATACATTGTTAATACAAGTATAAATTGGGCCAGTTTTCTGGTGTACAATTCAGTAAGATTCAAAGATCTATTCAGCTGTAAAATGTACAAATTCTCTAATCTAACCATTCTCCTAAGAACGTACCGTGCAGGTGATCAGCACGGGCCATGCTATGTATGTGGGAGGAATTTCACTCCAGTATGTTTGCCCTAGGAAGGGAAATAGGCAATGCTTATCAATAAGTGATTGGCTGGATGATATGTGGCATGTTCATAGTGGAATACTATTCAGTCACCGAAAAAAAAAATGAGGTTCATTTATATCCGGTGACATTTCTGTGTCGTCCCTATGATGTACTGTGAAGGAACAAAAGCAAGTCACAGGGCACCACATGCACTATATCACTTTTGTTAAAAGTAATTACATATTTATATGTTAAAATATGCATAGAAAAAGCGAAAAAATATAAACCGGATTTTCAGCAAACAGTTATTTCTTGAGTTATGGGAAGGCTTCCATTTTATATATACTTCCACATTAAGTCATATGATGGGAACTTTTTTATTATGCATTTCTGTATTGTTAGAAAAATTTACTGCCTACATTTGTTAATTTTATAATCAAAAAAAACAATAAATATGTTTTTTTTTTAAAAAATCAGATTAAACACCCCTCCATCTTTCACAGGAGAGCTGAAATCCACCCACCAGATTCTGAGAGCACAGTCTAAGTCTTACCACAGACCATCAGTGTAGCAATAAGCCAAATCAGGATTCTCACAAAAGGTCACACAGAGCTCAGACAGGTCCGCCCTTCTGGGCTTGGATTTCTAGGCACTTGGGATGGCTTGCCTAGTGGTCATCTCTTCCTTTGCCAGGGCCCCGTGACCAATGCACAGTTCAGTGCTATGATTTCTGAGGGACGAGGTAAATCAAGTGCAATCAGTTCCTCATGCAGAAGGGCTGGAGACTACAGATCAGTCACCCAGGCAGGTGTGGTGGAGCCCCTGAAAACTCAGGGTGCCAAGGGCTCAGAGGAATCTCCTCCATTGGCAATGTCTCATCTGTGTTGCCAAGTGTTGATGAGACAAGAGTGGCACTGTCGTGATGGTGGGGTGGTCTCCTGTTCCTATTGCATATCAGCACTATCATGATGGTGGGGTGGTCTCCTGTTCCTATTGGACATCAGCACTGTTGTGGTGGTGGGGTGGTCTCCTGTTCCAATTGCATATCAGCACTGTCTTGATGGTGGGGTGGTCTCCTGTTCCAACTGAAACTCTGCTCAGAATATCTTTGCTCAAGACAATGCTATTTTCATTTCTTTTTCAGTCTTGAAGCAAAAAAAAAAAAAAAAAAAAAAAAAAAAAAAAAAAGAGCTTATTAAGAAACAGTGTCCGTGATGGGGGCATGCCTGAGCTCTTACAGTGCTTGCTGCAGAAACCAGAGGACCTGAGTTCAGTCCCCAGAACCAACATTAAAAAGATGTATTTGCAATCCCAGTGTGAGGGAAGCAGAGGCAGGCAGATCTCAGGAATTCACTGGCCTAATTCCTGAGTTGAGGCCCAGTAAAAGATGCTGTCTCAAAACCTGAGATGCATAGTTCCTAAAAAACAAAATTTGAAGTTACCCTATGCCTTTCACACACATGTGCATTCAAACAGGCCCTGCAACACACCCATGCTATTCAAAGAAACAATGTTAACACAGATTAAAGCTCAGGCAAAGGGAAAGAAAGGACGTTAGGAGTTCAGGACCTACCCAAATTCCAGATAAAGGATGCTCAGCTGAGACACAAGGAGACCACGCCTAGGATGAGAGGTTAGCATGGTGCAAGGTTGGGGGGGGGCACTTTCAGGGCCAATGCTGCGCTTTCGTGGCTTTAACCATAACATTTATCTTCTGTGTCACCAGGGCCAGCCTGCTTTAACTTTATCCAGGCCGAATCAGGTTAGGCTCTTTGCCTTTCCCTCCCCTCCCTGTTGACCATGGATCTTCCACCGAAGTCACACTTGTCTTTTCAAAAAGGGTCCAACCACACTAATGCTTTCCAGCTTCATGTTACTCCCCCTGCCTGTAGCATAGGTGCATTTTCACTCAACCAATGGCCCATGGGACCCTGAAGGTCCAGCTTACACAGCACCCTGCAGGGGAGCCTTTCCTCATCTCCTATAGTAAAGCAGGTGCCTTGTCTCTCCCTCTCCCTCGCCATCTACCCATCCTCTGTGACACAGTATAATTGTCACTATTTGTGTAATTATTAGACCAGTGGCCACTGGGTGAAATGTTCTACAGAGCTAATGACACACTTTGTCTTCTAGGCTGAAGGGCCTGAAGAGAGCCTGGCTGCTGAGATCTAAAGAATACTGGGTCTCTCCTAGGGTGGCTGGGGGCCCACATCCTTGGGTAGATGAATGTAGACCTCAACAGCCTCCACACCAGCAGGAGAAAACCTGGAACTGAATATCCCAACCTCTATCTCCTCTTCTCTCCAATCTCTTGCCTCTGATCGGTGGCCAAACATTACTGATTACAGATGATCCAGTTTCCACATGCCAGATGAAGCAATGTGAGAGCTCCTGGCAGGGTTGGTTAAGGTGATTATCACAGCAGGATCCCTGATTGTCTCCTCTCCACACTTCACCCATGAGCCTATGTCCTGGCTTGGAGCAGGAAGAAATACTGCCATCGAATGAAGGGATTAATTCTACCTTGCTACTAAGATTGAGGTCCTCTCCTAAAGTCATGTTGAAATTTAATTCTCATAGAATCTTAAGGTAAAGATTCAAGTGATGTTTTTTTCTAGGAATGCAGTGTCTTACAAAGAGATGAATGCAGTAACCATAGGAATGAGTCCCCAGTCAGGAGGATGCTGGTTGGGTCTCTTCCCAATCCTGTACTTTGTCATGTAGGATACAAGGCCCTTGTTAATGAGATTGGTCTCAGAAAGACAAACATCATGGTGTTGGGGTTGCTTTAGTTTGGTTTTCTGTTTGTTTGTTTGTTTGTTTGTTTGTTTGCTTGTTTGTTTTTTTTGTTTTATGTTGTTGATGATGATGATGGTAGTGGTATGTTTTTGTATGTTTTGGCTTGGTTTATTTTGTGGTGCCTAAACCTTATTGATCAAATACATACTGATGACATGAATTTCTTGGGCAACAAAGACCAGTGGGAGAAATGAGAGGAAGGAGAGAAGCGTAAAAGAGTAGAATATGCTCCAAATACATTGTGTATATGCATGCCCAGGCATGACAGGACACACCTTTAGTCTCAGCACTCTGGAGGAGGAGGCAGATCACTGTTTGAGTTTAACCTGGTCTGTGCAGAAAGCTCCTAGCAACCAGGACTCACAGAAAGACCTTGTCTCAAAAAACAACATCAACAAACTATATGTTTGCATTTAAATGGCCTTATACAACCCCAAAAGAGATCACTAGATATGAACCCACAACTTCCCCTTCAAACACAAACCAAACAAACCCCTGTTGCTTATAATTTACCCAGCCTGTGTGATTCTGTTACCTAGCAGGAAACAGACTCAGACAATTCTCTCATCTCTAAGGTCACTGTGAGAAAGGATGGCCTCAGGCAGGTGAAACCCTTTGGTGACCAGAAATCTTTGCATAGGGAGGAAGGAGGTCATTCTCATCCATTCTCCTTTCTGGAAGGTAGCGTAGCCCTGAATGAAGGGTAGAGACCAAGGGGCTGCTCAAAATCTTTTGCCTGTCTTGAAGACCACTGACCCCATATTTCTGCTGACCCAGGATCCTGATTAGATGGTTTCCTGATAGGACTTGTTGGTCCCCAAATAGGAAGAGTTCTCGACTAGAGCACATATAAACCACAAAGACTCTAGCTCTTTATTGTGTTAAAAATAAAATAATGACATTCTTCTGGTAGCAAAATGCTTTCTGTCATACCTAGGGGTAAAAGGTTTATTGGAATTTTATTAAACTATATGAGATAAATTAAGGAGCTGGGAATCTCCTGGCAGCTAGAGGAGCTACCATGTTCCCTGTAGATGTTTTGGTTTTGTATTAAGAAAGTTGTCACGAGTCATTTGGACCAGAGAATGTAGTTAGAGACTGCCAAATGTTGATTAATTAAGCTGATGTTTGGATTAGTTCTGCCTGATAGTTTCATTAGGGAAAATGACTGAAAACGTGGAATTAAGTAACAGAAGGAAGTAGGAAGCATCACAGAAAGAGACAAGACTAGGAAGACTACCCCATGCTCAGAGCAGGTATATGTGTGTTTGGGCATCCAGGCAGTGAAAGGGTCCCTCCCTGACCATGAAGGTTAATGGTAGTCTTATAGTTTAATTTTCTACTTGACAGGATCTAGAATCACCTGGAAGGGAATCGCAGTGACAAATTGTCAAGATTATGTTAGCCTATGGGCAAAGTCTTTGGGGGATGGGTCTCTTGATTGCATTAATTGATAGCTGAAGACCTGCCCTCTGTGGTTGGCAATATTCCCTAGGCAAGGAATTCTGAACTGCATGCATGAAAAAAGAAAGCTGAACACAAGCATGCATGCTCTCTTTTTCTTACTATAGATGCGCTATAGCTGACACCTTGAAACTCCCACTGCCAGGACCTCATTGCTGTGATAGACTGCAACCTGAAACCCTGGTCAAAAATAAAACCTTTTTCTCCGTATTAATTACTCTTCTTTTGTGTTGATGAAGTATGATCATCAGAAGCAACTGATAAAAGAAAGCTTATTTACACTTACGGTTCCAGAAGAATGAGTCTCTGTGCTGGGAGGGGTGGGAGGGTGGCAGCAAGCAACAGGAACAGAAAGCTGAGAGGTCACATCCTCAAGCAGAGACAGCAGACTGGAGAACTCAGAGTCATCCCAGTAAGACTCTACTTCCCAAAGGTTCTAGAACCTCACCGAACAGCACCACTAACAGGGATCAAATACTCAGATGATTCTCATGTAAACCATTACAGGGACAATCTCATTCAAACCCCTGCAGTTCACTCTCTGCCTCCAAAGCTTATGGACATATCATCATGCAAAATGCATGGAACCCAACTTTGAACGTACCCATAGTTTTTTCTGGGGCTCAAGACTTTTGAAGTTGAAAGTCCAACATTTTTTTCAGAGATTCAAGGTAACCTCTTAACTGTAAAATAAAAGGGCAAATTATGCAATCCTAACATATAATGGCACAGAATATACATTACTCTTCTAAGAGGGAGGGAAGCGAGCACAGTGAGAAAATACAGACCAGAGCAAGACTGAAGCCCAGCAGGGCAGATACCGAATCCTACAGGTCTGATGTCCGAGGGCTTAGACAGCTTGCCCTTCAGCTTCGTGCCCACAACACCCTCTCCCACAGTTGCTTTGAAAACAATATTTTATCACAGCAAGAGGAAACAAGATTGAGACGGGTGGATGTGAACTCCAATCCTGGTGTTGATCCCTTTTCTGACCCCATCTTTGGGTCAAACTTCCAAATTTTTACAAAATTCTCAGGAGGCCCTCTGGTCACCCTGGGAACAACTAACCACACAGAATCCATTAGAAATTCAGGGAAAGGACGAGATTCTCAGAGAGATAGGGAAAACCTTCCCCCAACCACAAGAGTCAGCATTAGCAAACACTTGAATTTGCCTTAAATGCCAAGTGCATTATAAATGTTATCTTTGGGCTGGGGTGATGGCTCAGTGGGGAGCATTTGTTAAGCAAGTATGAGGTGCAGGGTTCAAATCCCCAACCACTTGTAAATACCTGCATGTGTGCTAGCCTAACATCAGTCTTAGTAGGTGAGAGGCCTACAGTGTGAGGACCTGTGGTGCTTGAGTAAGCTTGGCCCATGGGGAGTGGCACTACTGGAAGGTGTGGCCTTGTTGGAGGAAGTGTGTCACTGTGGGCATGGGCTTTAAAACCTTCTGCCTGGAAGCCAGTCTTCTGTTTGCCTTTAGAACAAGATGTAGAACTCTCAGCTCTTCCTACACTATGCCTGCCTGGATGCTGTTATGCTCCTACCTTGATGATAAATGGACTGAACCTCTGAAACTTAAGCCATTCCCAATGAACTGTTGTCCTTATAAGAGTTGACTTGGTCATGGTGTCTGTTCAGAACAGTATACCCCTAACTAAGGCAGGATCCCTACCTTAAACAAGCTGGCAGGCTAGACTAACCAAGTCTTTTAAGTCTAGGTTCAAGTAAGAGACCCTGCCTCAATATATAAGGTGAATAGCATGTGGAAGACACTCAATATCAGCTTCTGGTCTCCACATGTATATGTGCACATGCATCTATACACTGTAATTGTGCCCACATTTGCAAATGTATATACACATGTGTACACACACACACACACACACACACACACACACACACACACGGACATACCAAAAGAAATTGAGTTTTGCTGTTCCCTAGCTCAATAATAAAAGGCTTGATAATATTTAGGGGCTTCTATACACACATGCCATTTTATCCCCATGAGTTTTATCTATTTAAACATTAAACTTCATATTCATGTTCATCCCAGAGGTATTCAATTAACTCACAAAAGGGACCAAGAATGGTATTTTCTCTCAAGCGATCTAGAATTAGCACAGTAAGGTGCATTTCTTGCACAGTGTCTCACTGTCCATGTCTGAACATGTACTATGTGTGGAACCACACTGAATGTTTCTTCAGTTCCTTCAGTACTTCATACTCTTCCCACATGGCCACATTTTTCCCTATTCTGTTTGCAGCGTGTGGAATGTTTCCCTCCCAACCCCACAATCCTGTCCTCAAGTCATTTGGATAAGGCCCACTTGCCCATGTGTCACCTTCTGAAACCACTGTCATATTCATTAGAACAGCTGTGAGCACCTACAAGAGGTCCTCAGTGTCAGGCCTATTGACATGCCTTCATAATAAGAGGTTATGGGTCACTGGACCCTCACTTCTGGTCCCAGCCTTGGTTTCTTGTACCTGCCAGCCAGCAGCATCTAATGCTGACCCAGCTTCATATGGTCTTGAAAATGCTGAAACATATGAATGAAAAATTATCTGAAGCATGTTGCAGGGCATTGGAGAGCTTCATCTTGGAAGCATTGGGGAAGTGGTCGTCCAAATAAAGATGGGATTTTCTGGTGGCATGGTGGCTTTGATGTCACCTGTGCTGCTGCAAGTAACCCCCTCACCGCTCTTTGTAACTGAATTTGATAAACACACTGATTCATCAAGTTAAACTCAAATTGAGTCACTAGTTTGGGCTATGGTTCTACCTTAGCTTGAGTTAATAGCCATTTGTTGACATTTCCCTAGAGAAAGCTCATGCAGCATCTTCAAGTTTTAGCTTAGCTTAAATGTCACTACTCCTGGCAGGCCTCCCTTCATTAATCACAGACACAAGATGATGCAAGTGGGCTTCCATCTCCTGCCCAGGGTGTGCCATGCCTTACAATCATAGATTCATCACATTGAATGCACCTGTTCATAAAAATGTATCCCTTCCCCCAATACAATGAGAACAGGGAAGAGAAGAGATATCTCAGGTATGCAGTATTCTCAGAGGCCTAAAAGACGGAAAGACTACAAAGAGTATGAGCCAAGTGCTTTCTTGTCTTCAAGTTTTCACTTCTTTGTCTATTAGAGGGAGTAGTATGTGACATAGCAGGTTCCTTATATGATAACTGTAACCAAGTGGTCATCTCCTCACCTCCCCACTGCTCCAGGTGAGATGGCATAGTGTAGCAGAGAGAATGGTGTCCCAAGAAGAGGGTTCTTGTGTGTGCTGATCTTTGGGTGTGCATCAGAGGAATTGAGTGTGAAAACTTGTGTATATGTATAGGCCAGAGATCAACTTAATATGTTATCTTCACAGGAGTCATCCATCTTCGTTGTTTTAAGACAAAGCCTCTCATTGAAACCTAGGGCTTGATGAAGAGTCTGAGATGGTTTCCCAGGGAGACCCAGGAATCCACCTGTCTGTCTCCAAGTCACTGGGATTCAGCATCTTTTATTATCCAAAGCATTTTACATAGGTTCTGGAAGCTGAATCCAGATCTTCAGGCAAACTCTTTACCAGCTGATCAAATTAGCCTGCCCTCCATAGAGACAGTGATGACAGGTGAATTATAAACCCAGCCCTGTCTATACTTTAGAACTTTGTGGGTCCTACTGGGGAAGGCTCTGTCCACCGCCAAATCCAAGAAAGCACTGCTGTTAGTGAGACAGCCAATGAATATGTCAGACAGCCAATGAATATATGTGTTAGGGCCTCACACTGACTAGTGACCATGTGAGTAAGTCCACATCAGTCTGTAGGGAATCTTCGACAGCTTATGAGATGATGGTGGGGAGGCGGAGCAAGAGAGACTGTGTAGGCTGAGAGGGTTGAGCTGAGGGACCTGAGTTTATTATGTGTAAAACTTGGACATGCATCAGACCGTCTCTTCTCTTCTCCAACTATTTTCATTTTTTCCATCCCAGCAGACTTTTGTGACCCCTCTACAAAGCCTTCATAGGTGTGGAGACAAGATCTTAGACCTGGAGATCAGGTTTCTTCCCATCTTTCAGGTTCCTACTTTTATTCAAGGCCACCGGTTTTTATAAAGATTCAGACAAGGGTCTATTGTATCTTTGGACTCCTAGTATTATCCAACTCATTGGCTTGCTCCTATCCCCAAGCCTGACTTTGCAGATAAGTCTAGCTTGGTGGATAGATGAATAAGGGGTTACTTCCATTGAATAAGTATGACTCAAAGGCAAATTCATCACCAAAAGGCTCACCCTAGCATGAGTGACCATTCACAAAAGCTGAATTTCTGGAATTTTTTTAACCCAACTTATAAACAGCTTCTCTTAAGAGTCTCCTCTCTCTAGCAATATGTAGGACATTTTTATCCTTGAGGAGGGGTCTTATGAATATTGTAGTTTTCACATGCTTCCTACTCTTTACTCATCTCATTAGATGTCTAAGTGCTATGAGACTCCCTCCTGCCTTTAGGAGGGAATGATTTGATTAAGAAGAAATGGGTACCCAAAAGTATGGTACAGTCCCTGTAAAGATATATTTCAAAAACCAGACATGACATGGTTTCTGGTTGCTCTAGGACAACATGACAGCTTCACTGAGAAAATAAGCCATTTCTGGCTATTGGTGACATCTTTTGGTTCACATCTAGGTTAGATGTGAGATCTGAAGAACTGGCTTCAGACTCTGGCTCTTGTACCTTACCATGTGGCTGTTTACACTGACTCCCTTAGAAACAGAACTTGACTGAAAGATTAGAGTACAGCATGAAGTTGTTACCAGGGAGAATCCATGGTGGAATGGAAATGAAAGATTAGGAAGGGAGGACCCAATACCAAGTAAAACAAGGAGCTACTTATCACTGAGAATACTAGTCAACCTTGGAAGACCCTAGGTGATGCCTCCCTTCAAGATGTCTCCAGTTGATAAGATCATCAGGATACTTCTCCGCCGATCCCTACTTTCACTGGCACAAGAAGGCTACTCCAGGCACACTCCCTGAGCTTAGCTTTAAAAATATTTCCAGTAAAGTATTTCAGTAGAAAGCCATCCAGGTACAAGTGACAGGCAAGATCTAATCTGAGCTACCTGTGCCTAATTTAATAGCTCCACTGTCCCTACAAACATTAGGAAGAACATTATCACAAATATTCCAACTAAAATGGAAGCTTAATATAATGTGACAGGACAAAGGTTCTTCGATCCTGTTTCAGCTATAACCATCTTTGATTTAATCTGAAACTGAACCCCCTTTACTACTCCTACAATGAAAAGTCCTGTGTGAAAGTAACCCACCCCTGTTCTGGAAACCTGGGGTTAAAATGGCCCAGCTAACTACATGGTTTTGGCTTCTGTTAACCGGCTTGCTTGCTTGCTTGCTTGCTTGCTTGCTTGCTTGCCTTACTTCCACTTAAACTGCTAACCAGGATGTAGTTTCCTTGGTCAATGTTTTTAAAAACTCTCTACAAAATACATTTGAAGCTGCTTTGAGAAAAATGTTTTTTTCTAGGCAGCCACTTGTGGCTTAGTACAGATTCTCAATTCAGAGTTTGGTGGCATTACATGGTCTTTGGGTCTCTACCCTGCAATAACAGAACTCCATAAAGGACAGGTGTCCCTAGTCTAAAGTGTTCTGGGTAGGGGTCTATATCTTGAGCATCTCTGGGTCTTCTCAAGAATTAGGGATTAGGCTTAGGGTTAGAATTATGGTGTAGTCCAGCTCATTGACTCCCTCCTAACCCCAATCAGAATTTCTAGCTAAGTCTAGCTTGGTGGGTGAGTAAGGGGTTACATGGATATTTAAGCACCCTGAGTTTGTTAAGGGCTTACCCCATGGGTTCCAACATACACATTGAATGTCTAGGTGCCATCTTTAGCATGCTCTTTCCCAGAGACCCTGTGTGCCTTGAAGTAGGTGTGGCAGGGACTCGGGAAGAACTGGACTTAGACCTACCAGGTGATACACCAAGCATGTAGCCTCAAGGATACAGATATCATCCCAAAATTGTTTCAGGCCATAACCCACCAGGACTTCTCAGAAGTATGCAGAGGGATGAGCTAAACTTTTAATCGAGCCCAGGGCCAGACTGGTGAAAATCTGTCTGCCTCCCCTCCATGTCCCTTGAGCTCATGCCTCCAGGGCCTGGAGCTCCTTCTACCCTCGTACTTATTACTGACAACCTTAAAGAAACAGAAATCTTAGCTTTGCACCCTGCCAAGAGTCGAGAGCCATTAGCAATATTGGGGATTTGGTCATGGTCTTAGGAACAGTGAAGAACATGGCTAATGGGATGTTCATGAAATCTTTGAGCACTCCTGCTATACTTTGTCACTGCATCCTGGTATCTCAGTCCTATCCTGTCAAGACTGAAGAACCATTGCCCCAAAGCAGCTGACCTTGGCTTTGGGCTGTGGTTATGGTTTCTCAGCAAGAGCCTGTCTGTGATTCAAGAGTAGAACTCTGAGAGATGATGACCCCCACACAAATTTGGTGTGTGTATATGCATGTTCATGTGTGGGTGCATGTATCTGTGACTGTGGAAGTCAAATGTGAGCCCCAGATACACTCAACAGGAAACGTTTATTTTGATTTGGGAGACAAGTCTTTAACTTTTACTTGAGACTTGTTATTTATTCTACGCTGGCTGGTCAGTGAGCACCAGGGGTCTGCCTGTCTCTGTTCCTCAACACTGAAGTTACAGGCATGAGCTTCCGTGTTTGCATTTTTTATGTGAGTTCTGGAGGATTGAGCCCAGTCCTGAGTTCAAGTGTGTGCAGTGAGCACTTTCCTGATTGATTCATCTCCCCAGCCCCAGCTTTCTCTACACACACACACACACACACACACACACACACACACTGTGGATGCATCTTCAAGTAAGCGTGTGCTCAGAAGTGTGAGCAGTGCTGCACAGAAGAGGGAAGCAGATGGTATGGGAGCCCAGCAAGGGGCTGTTGAGGGGGTTTATTATCCCAGGTCTTCCTGTGCCTGCTTCTCCCAAGGTAGCAACCTAATCCATAGTTACCAGATGAGGATGCAGTCCATCCCTTTCTAAGAGTGTGAGTCACTAATGGGAAGGTAAATGCACACTGGACCACCCTGCCCGTTTGTCTTCACCTCCCACCATCCCGCAAGGCCACTCCACAATGAAAAAGTGCTGGCACACATGAGGCCGTCGCTCTCTTTCTTTCCCTTGGTTGAAATTGGTTATGCTTAGGCCTTCGCTCCTTGCTAGACTGAAGGCACCCAAGGGCATGCCCCATCTATTATTTAGTGATGTGTCGCCACGGTGCTCAGCACAGGTGCTTGATACGCATTTGTTAAATAAATGGGCTGTGTGGTTGGCATCCATCATGTGGTCCCAGCACACAGAAGTGCATTGCAGAGCAACATCTGGCAAGTGTCACATACAAGTAGCAACATGCTGCGCTCACCCTTCCCTCTTCCTCCAACCTTATCTTCCATCTCTTCCTCCTCTTCACGCTCCTCCCACCCTCCAGCCATCCTTTCCTCCTCCCCCACAGTTCCTTCCCCCATCTCTTCCTCCTGCCTTCCATCTCTTTCCTCTGCTTCTCTCTCTCTCTCTCTCTCTCTCTCTCTCTCTCTCTCTCTCTCTCTCTCTCTCTCTCTCTCTCTCTCTCTCCATCCCTACCCTTCTATTTCTCCTTTCCTCTGTCCCTCCCTTCCTTCATATATTACATGACATCTGTGGAACTGAAGGAGACACTCCATTGTTCTTTTCATATTTTGCATCTGTTGTGGGACTTGAGCTTTTGAGAATGGGAAGTCATCGAGTGAATGAGTTCAAGGACTCAGGGATAGGGTGAGGAGTGGATGGGCACCTGTCTATGTTCCTGGGCAGTAAGCTGCAGTTGCCCAGGGATGTTGGAGTAGGCGTAGTTGACCGGTTGTTTCCAGTTCTCCTTTAAAAGGAACAGAAGGGAGAGGGGAAGAAAAGCAGAAAGTAAGGGAGGAAAATAGAAGGGGGGAAGAGAAGGGATGCAGGGAGAAAACATAGATGTAAGAAGAGGGAAGGAGAAAAGGAGAGAAGGAAGAGAGGGAAAACCATGATTTAGCACACCTGTATTTGCTATACCAAACTCTGATCAGTTCACATTCTCTCGTCTACCCTTTGCTATGGCTCTTGGAGGGGCTACTTTGCCATGTGGCAACTACAGGCATTCCATGGTTCCTGTCAAATCTAAGATGCAGGTCTGGGATGAGGGCTCCCACTGCCTATGTGGTTGATTGATAGAAAGCCTGTCACTGAGAGCATCAGGGGTAAAAATAAGGATGTCCTACAGAGGCCCCAGCTTGGAGCCACCACCTGCCATCCAAGGAGGCGAGGGGGGCGTGAAGGGAGGAAGGGAGAGAGATATGAAGGCATCTGAAATGACCTTCAAGGCATCTCAGATCCTTGGCATTTCCTTCTCAAAGCAAGAGACTGTCATCTCTTCCTAACTTGTCTCTCCAACCCAGCCAAACCCCAGGGCCACATAAGGAATTTCTAAGGCCTTTGGAGCTGACATAGGGCTGTACTGGGCTCAGCATTGACCTCACACAGTCACACAGAGTGGACACACCTCAGGACAGGATGTCAACTCCACAGGAGCTCTGCCCTCCAGGCTTTCTTTCTGGAAAAGTTTCTTCAGCCAGCCAGGTAGACTAGAGCAATAGGCAAGATGCTGGCCCTGCCACCTGATGTCCCAAACAGCCTGGGGGCTCCCTCATACAGCACTCCAGGTGGGTGCTTTATCCAAACCTAACCATTCGTGGGTGCTTTCTTACCTGCATCAGAAATACCTTGTCCAAAGCATCCTCAGTCTTTCCCTACTTGGCCCTGTCTATTCTCACTCCACACTGGCCCCATCTAACTAGCTCTTCAACATACAGCCAATCAGCTCCAAGCTATGGTTATGCTAGCCCTGGCCCTGGCATCTGAGGAAACAGACTCCATCATTAACCTCCCAGAACCACAAACATGGCACTGATCTTCTCATGATCTCAGCTCTCAGACTCATCATCATAACTCCAGAGGACTTTAAGAGCAACATCTCTGGTCCACAAACAACCTATTTAGGGCCAAGTTTCGGTACTGGGAACAAGCTTGTGGTTAGTTAAGAGTTGTCCACCATAACATGAGCATCCTGAATTCTACACTCCATGGCTCCATTACCCTATGGAGCAAGCAGGATTCTCTGGGTTCCATTCTATTAAAGGTCTTTATATGTGAGATTCCTGGGTTTTGCATTAGACCCCATGTAATCACAAGTGCCTGCATCAGAGCAAGATGAGGTGAGAATGACAGGATCATGGCAGGGAAGGCAAAGGTTTAAGATGGAGATGAAGGGAGGCAGAGGCTGGGAGCTGCTAAGCAAGGAAGAGGCCTTAATTTAAGACATTTACTCTCTAAGGAGTATAATGGATTCAAGCTATTTTTAATTAAATTGATTTATTTATTGTGGGCCCACGTATGCCACAATGCAGGTGTGGAAGTCAGAAGCCAGTTTGCAGAAGCTGCTTCTCCCCTTCCACTGCCTAGGTTCCAGGGATCAAACTCAGGTCATGGGGTTTGGCTGCATGAGCCATTAACTGCTGAGCCATCATTACCCCTCCCCCCCAGCCCAGATTCAGGCTATTTTAAGTCACCAACTGTAGTGATTCATTTTGACTGTCAGCCTGATTGGATTGAGAAAAGCCTGGGAGATTAGTGAAGCTGAGCTCCGGGTGTCTATGACTGCATCCCGAGAGTCCACTGATCTTTAGAGCCCTGACCTGCTCAATAGCTTAATCTCATGGTAGATTCGTACTGTGGTGGTGTTACTGGGAGCAAGGGTTACTGAGAGGAAGTGGGTCAGTGGGGACATGCCCTTGGAGACTATATCCTGTCCTGCTCTCTTCCTCTGTGTTCCTTGCCTGCTTATTTTCCACCATGAAAGCTCCTGTGTTGATCTGCCTCTTGAGTTTAGAAACAGAAGACCCCAGTTATCATGGGCTGAACCCTCTACAGCTGTGAGCCAAAATAATTAAGCCTGCCAGATCATGGGGATAAGCAAACTGATGGGAATTAGTCTGCGGTAACTTGGCACAGACTAGGTAGGAAATAAACATTTTGCTTGTTCCTAGGTTTCACTGCATCACCTCTGATGGACCGAGGGGCTGAGGCTCATAGTTCCCTGAAGCTGTCACACTAACAACTATGGTACTGATACCAGAGCAATCCATCAGAAATGCCCAAGAGTATGAACAGGGTATGAGACTCTCTAGTAAATGCCTTAGGTTCTACCACAGAACAGCTTCTCACTTACACACTCAATGTGGCATTTGTTTGTTTATTTTTTATGAATGTGTGTCTGTATGTGTGGGTCCCCTTGGAGGCCAGAAAAGTACGTTGGATCCCTTGGAGCTAGAGTTACAGGTATTTGTTAAGCACCCAATGGTAGATGTTGAGAATCAAATTCGGGTCTTCTGCAAGAGCCACAAGTATTCTTAACTGCAGAGCCATCTGCCTCTCCAGTTTACCTACAAATAACTTAAGCACCTTTTCTTGAAATGTGGCTTTTCTATTAGTGCTGGCTGCTCTGAATTTGCTGTGTAGACTAGGCTGGTTTCACATTTCTGTCAATCCTCCTGCTTCTGTCTCCCAAGTGCTGAGGTTACAGATGTGTGCTCCATGCTGGAATCCAATGTCTCTATCAATAAAATGAAGATAATGTCGAACAGAAGCTCAGATTAAACTGGCTGATGCATGATTCCCCACGGTGAGTGGCATTGGGATTCATGATTCTTCCAACTTAGAAAGCACACAATGCACTCAGATGTCTGTGACGTCACTTCTCCAAGAAACTCAGCACAAATATGGAAACTGCATCATTTTGCCCAAATGTCTGATTGGAGCTATCAGACCTTCTTCACCTGACACCCTCCCTGGACCATAGCCACTGATTTGCAATGCAAGATGATGCGTTGGAATGGTCTCTAAAAACCTCCACATCCCCTGTTCCCTTGTAGAGTGTGTGCTGAAGTCTCACAAGGCACCAAGCTGCCTCTGTGCTCAGAGGCAAAGAACCTCTGCTGAGAAGCAAGGCCCTGGGATCTGGGAAGTTAATAAGCACAGCAGGTGTACGGTACATACACTGGCAGTGCATATCCCACAAAGGAATAAATCCACAAGGCTCTTAGGGATAGCGCATAACGGCAGGTGGGGTAGGGTAAGAACCCCAACCCTCAAGTCTCCAGAAGAAGGTGCAGACTCTTCCTCCTCAGCAGACTCTACGGCAGGTTCCTGGAGGTCAAAGATTTATTTTCTAAGGACAGACCTCTGATCCATCTATTTACCCAGATTTGTCTCCAACTTTTAATCCTTTCTGCCCCAGCCCCCTGGGTACTAGGATTGCAAGTGTGCACCACGGAGAGACCAGCATCTCTTGAGGTAGAAGCCCCCTTCGCTGTGCAAACATCCATTCTCTTCAGAAATCTGACTTTTGGAGATGGGAGATGGTTCTAGAAAGCTATAAAAATGAAGGGGTGAGTTGGGGCTCTGGGATGCAAATGGCACCGATGTCCTGGGTTTGAGATCTCCATTACAGAGAGGAAGGACAGACAGACAAACAGGCAGGCAGACATGCACGAGGAAGAGAGGAAAGATGGAGGAAGAGAATGGGGGGTGAAAAATAATTTGGAGAATGTTCCAGAATTCTGTCCTTGGGAAATGATGCTTTGAGCCACGATGAATCCTGTCACTGCAGATCTGCCAAGAGGGGACTTCTTTTTATGTTCTTCAGACACATGAAGTGAGGTCTTCAGACCCCTCCGAGTTACTGAGCATACTCTGCTGTCCATCTGAGCCATCAAGGTCAGAAGCACCTGTAATGTCCTGGCCTTTGAACTGAAGACCTCCAGCTCCTCCTGCTCTCTGGGCCTGGGCTCCGGAGCACAGGAAGACTGAAGCCTGGGCCTGTGTCACAGTTCCTGATAACAGTGACACTAGCAGTCATAGTTCCCAAGGAAAATGACCCAGGCTCTCATGCGGCAGGGGAAGGAGAAGGTTCCCAGGATGGAGGGGAAGCAGACAGCAGCAGGTTCACCTCTGCACCTGCATGTGAAGGCAGTGACAGTCGCTGCTGAGAAGGGAGGGACTCAGCATATCCACTGTCTGTGTGTGGTAAGAGGCACACCAAGACTTCATGAATCAACCTGGAGGAGTCTGAGTCTCAACGAGCCAGGAGCCATACCCCTCTCTGCACTTTGTGGTGACCCTCCATGTGTCCTAGACTCTGTACTAGGCACAGAGCAAGCAGATGGTAAGAGGCAGTCTCCTTTCTTCTTCAAGGTCAAGAGGAAGAGTGAAAACGTAGGTGCAGGGGTCCCCAAGCCTGTGTAGCTGTGAGCAGTGACCAGTAGGAGGGGACTTTGCAAATGTCTGCTGAGCAAGCTAGTGAGTAAGGGTTATATCAATGAAGTGTGTTTACCCGAGTCTTCCCAGGGACCCCAAGAAGACTGGGTCCATGTCACCACTCGGAAAACGAATAAGCAGTGTTTCTGAATCCCTCCCTGTCTAATCACTCGCCCATCTAAGCACGAGGCTGTCTTAGTCTCTGTTTTCCTCACAGCCACACCCCCAAAGGAAGGGCATCCTCATTAGCTCAGAACTGCACATATAGAAAGGTGAAGTCACTGGCCAAAGTCACTCAGCCTGCAAGTGCTAAGGTTGGGATTTCACCCCACACAGCCTGACTCCAGAGCTCATCACTGTACATCCTAGAGAGTTCTGTTCTGTTTTGTTTTAATCATCATTATTATTTCCCTTCCATTTGTGTTCTAAGTGGTTTCTGGAGACTCTTGGAAAAGATTGTTCAGATTTACAACCAATCCTATATAGAAGAAGTATGTGTTTCCCAGATCGTGAGGAGCCTGTAAGACCCTGGCATATTGTCATAGAAGGCTTTCTCTTCCCCGGCCCCACCTCAGGATGGCTGCCCTCCACATCTCTGGTGAATTGGTGCATCAGGCAGAGAGCTTGGGCTTTGGGGGTGAGCATCACCAGATCCAGACCCTGCCAGAGTTATTGCATAGAAGGAGCTGCGGGCACAGAAGGGCAGCCTGTCATTCCTCCTGCAGTGGGAGACCCAGGGACCAGCTGTGTCACTGCTGGGCAATGGGCTTCAGGGCAGGCTCCACAGATGATTCATGGCCTTCTCTGTGCCTGCTGAGTGTAGAAATGTTCAGAACGTTAAATAAAGTCCCATCTAGCTCCAGCAAGCTCCCATTACCAGCTCAAGCTCCCAACTGGAAGATAAATCAAGTAGGTGGGGGTTCTCCTGGCCTGAGGCTGGGGTGTCTTAGTGAGTCATCTGCACTCCTGCCCTATGTCTACACTTTGACTGTGCCTACCCTCTGGTTTCCCCTCTTCCCTTTAAGCCTAGGGTTGTATATCATGGCTCCTGGTTCCAGTCACAGTGTCCAGCAGCACCACAGCTCCCTTTGCGGCTACAAGCAGTGCAGAAATATCTGTAACACCGTGCCCTTCCCGCCTGCAGTTGGTTTAACTACTGCCAGAAGGGAACCAAGTATCTGGGTTCTTAGTCTTTTCCTGTAGCTCTGCCCATTCTCTGACTCATGGGGGAGCCCTGGTTCCCCTTCCACAGCATTCCATAGGATCACAGAGCCTTCGTCACTGCACCTCACAGGCCTCTGTTTAGATCCCCACTTCTGAGAGTGTGCTGAGTACTTCCTGTTTTCTGCAGGAGCTGCATCTTCTGTTTATTACTGCGTGGGGGGGGGGACAGTGAACAATGTGGGTATGGTAGTGGGTTCTCCAGTTTCCTCTGATCTCAACCCCACAGAAGTTTCCATTCCTGTGCCCCCAAAAGAGAAGAATCAGAAAGCATAATGAAACAGGCAACAAGGACACAAGCGCAATCCAGGAAACAGAAAGAATGGGGCAGTCAAAGAGCCATGACCCTGACCCTAACGGGTACAGGACTTATGTCTCTCCTCTTCCACTTATCCCATCCCTGGTGTCTTCCCTAGGGTGCTATCCAAGGAAAGGACTGGAGTTTGTTCTTCCTGGAAGCTTGTTTTATCCAGGATTCACTCTGTTATATATAGGATTATAAGATGAAGGACTAGAGGGTTGGAGAGATGGCTCAGGAGTTAAGAGTACATACTGCTCTTGCAGAGGACCCATGTTCAGTTCCTAGCATGCATGTAGGTTGGCTCACAAGCACCTTTAACTCCAGCAACAAGAGATCAGAGGTCTTCTGGCCTCCATGGGCAGCTGCACTCATTCACAACAAACCCATGCACACGTACACATAATCCAAAAATAAACCTTCAAAAATAGGCAAGAACATGTGCAGGGTTTTAAGTACCTCTGAAGTTGAAAAGTCACTAGAGAAGTAACTAGGTCCCCTGGTGGGGAAGTTCTTAAACTAGCTTAAGCTGACCAGAGTCAATTCCCACCAACTGTGTGGGAGCCCTGAGCTGGCCCAGTTGGAGTTAACCACAACTGAATTAGTTCCTTTTCTGATGCTGGGAACAAGCTGTCATATCCCAAAGACAGAAGGAAGAGTTCATTGGGATCAGGGTTCCAGAGAGGAAGTCAATAATGGCATATGTGGCCCATTAGTCACATTTTATCTGTGGGCAGGAAGTCAGACTCTTAAAGCCCACCTCCAAGTTCTCTCAAAGTTAACTTCAGCAAGTTTTATGTCCGAAGAGTCCTGTAACCACTCCAAACAGCACCACCAAGAGCCAAGTGTTCAAGGACATGAGCCTCTGAGAAACATTTGTCATTCAAACCACAATAACTCCCAACTATTGTTTTTATATCCTGTGTTTAGGAGAGCTCATTGGTTAATCCCTCCCAGAGCTAACTTCCTGTTTAACATTGTTTTCCATATACTTTAGTAACATGGAATTCCCTCATGAGCAGGAACACTTCAACACCAGTACCCAAAGCAATGCCTCTCACACAAGAGCCCACTGGTTGTTGAATGAATAACTGAAAGACAAACAAAAGTGTCTACAACCCCAGAGGAATGCAGGCAGCTGTTAACAGCTATTTAGAGCGGCCAACCTATGAAGACCAGCATGTGGATAAGCATGTTCACACAGGAACCAGGTAGCCTGGCTTTGACAAGTCTCTGGTGCCTATATTCTTTACCTACAAGTTAGAGTGAGTCTGTGGTCACAGAATATTACTCAGATTCACACATGTAAGAGTATGACACCTGTCACTCCCTGGTCATCAGGGTGATCTCACTATGATACCTGCCACTCTATGGTTACCAGGATATAAACAGCTGATCTGGCTGCCTCAGATGGTGTACCCTTCTTGCCTTTGACCCATGTGTGTCCCTCCCAAAGCTGCACACTCTGTCTAAGAAAACAACCTCCCCAGGTAGAAAGAGAACATTCTTCAGACAAGGGTCTGCAAGTATCTGGAGTCTCTTAGACACTGTAAGACTCAAATCGAGCCTTAACTACCTGGAGACTCCCTTGAATGAGATGAGAGATCGGGATCAATGCAAACAGAAGAGGTTTATTTTCTGGCCTGTCAGGGTCAAACCTCAATCAGCCCCTCATGGGAAGTGACTGGAAGGTGACCCGGAATGGCTATAACAAGCAGTTTTTATACCACGGGTTTCATCAGCAAGGTTACAGTTCAAACTTATTGACTAAGTATATTGACCTTTAAATCTATTGGCTAGTAAGCATGACATGCATTTGAACTCTATCTGGGGCTCTTCAGAGGGTCAGTCAGTACAATTTGAGGATTTCTTTACTCAAGAATATTCCTGTGGGTTAAGAATGGAACTTGGGCAGCTCTATTTATAATAGCCAGAAGCTGGAAAGAACCCAGATGTCCTTCAGTAGATGAATGGATACAAAAATTGTGGTACATTTACACAATGGAGTACTACTCAGCTACCAGAAACAATGACTTTACGGAATTCTTAAGAAAATGGTTGCATCTAGAGAATATCGTCCTGAGTGAGATAACCCAATCACAAAAGAACAGACATAATATGCAGTCACTGATAATTGAATACTAACCCCAGAAATCTCTGAACACCCCAGAAATAACTCACAGACTATATGAAGTTCAAGAAAAGAAAAAAAAGAAAAGAAAAAACTATTATGCTTAATCCTTACACACCAAGAAAACTTTGACTAATTCCAGGTTACATCCTGTTTTACATGTACTTTATGCTCATTGTAACGAGTAAGATCTTAATGCACACTATCAAACCTTTAAAAAAAAAAAAAACCAAGCACTGACAAAAATGTATTTATATACTTTTATGCAAAAATGCTTAAAATTTGTACATTTATCTTTGTTTTTTAAAATAAAGTTGTTTAAAAAAATGAAAAAAAAAAAGAATAGAACTTGGCCTAGCCTTTTCCCCGGGTGGGAAGTGAAAACTGTAAAGAAGGTGTGGAACTGTAAAGGCCCTTAGTGTCCCTCAACACCATGCCCCAATCAAGTTTTGAAGGATATCACTCTGGTTCATGAGGTGTCAGTGTACCCCCTGCAGGGCCCTATTGTGGCTTCTGTGTTTAAAGTCCATAAGCAGACTCACCTACACAGAAAGTGAAGCCCATTTTCTATGGGAGCAGGCATAATGCAATGTGGGTGGGGCTCGGATAGGCAAAAGTTGTAGCAGGCTTTGAACTTTGAGAGAGATTCCTGTCACATGGATGGTGGGATGGATGGCACTGGCCTTGCAGGGCCCTGGAGAAAATGTTCCAGTCTCAGGCTGAGAAGAGAGATTGACAGGCTAAGGCAACAGAGCTGGGCTTTCCCAGAACAGAAGTCTGGGAGAGATACAGGGATGGAGAAAGTGGATTTGAGGATGAACCAAAGTAGGGTAGGGGGAACGAGGGGCAACGGAAGCAGGGAGAGGCTTTGGCATAGTGATGACAGGTGTAAGGATGGAATCTAGGAGGGTGAGGATGAGACAAGGCTGCTCTGGGCCAGGACCTGTTCCAGAAACAGCAAGGGTAAAGTGTCTAAAAGTACCAGATGCAGATGGGAACGAGACATGGGAGACAGCAGCTGGGTCATGTTGTGCAGGTCACAGTGGTTCTTGGGCTCCCCCTTTGTCAGCCTTAGCTTCTAGGCTGATTCCCTGTTCTGGCTAGCCTCATTCCAGCCTTCCCCTTATACCTCTCCTACCCCAAACCTGCCTATGCTGGTCCTTGCTCTCTCCCACATCTGCTCTCTGTGAGATGACAGCAGCTGCCTAGCCAAGGAAACTACAGGAAATTGTTGAGGTTGCTGGGGTGATGGGTGTGTCTCATAGAAGGTAATGGACACCCCAGTGAGCTGGAGTCAGCAAGGGTACTCACTCTATATGTGTCAACTGCCACCACTCTTCCTGATATCACGAAGGGGCAAGACATTTACCGGCCATTAAGGTGATAAGACTTACAGGAAGAGGAAGCAGGAAGCAGAGCAATGGCAGAGCCTGCTCTCTGTTGAGAGGGAGTGGTCTCTCCAGTGTCAGGCCTGCAGGAGTTAGAGAAAAGAGGTCTGTGAGCTCTGGCATGCTGGGGGTGTGGGGAACGTGGGGGAACAGCACCATAGACCAATAAGGATGACTGGCAGGTCGATAGCTGGCCTCCGGGAGGAAAAGAGTGGTCTCAGAGGCAGCAGTCGTCCAGGGTACATTTGCTCAAGAAATCAATAAGTAATTTTAACCAGATCGTGTGTCCTCAATCCTCCCACCCTTTGGAGGAACGAAAAGAGAAACAGAAACTCTTCCAGGAGTCTGAAGTGGAAGGTCAGGATTGCCATGATCAGCTGCTGAGGACACTTCTGGTGAAAGAAATGTCAGGAGTGGGGGTGGGTAGGCACGGGAATCTGAGTCCAGAGAAATGACAAGCTGGTGACAAGCAGGCCCATGGCCCTGAGGACCTTGTTTGGAGACTGACTAGGACAAATCTTGTCATGGTTGGTGCTAGGACCCAGGGGCTTTCCATATCAATGACTGGGGAAGGAAGAATTTCTCAGGAAAGTGGGTCTGTTGATAAGATTAATGCTGTGAGTGTGGGGAGTTAATCTGAAACAGACTGGCTCTGTGGGAAGGCAGCAGGAGGCTTGGTAGGAAGCAGAGAGATGAGTTGAGAAGACATTAGGAACAGCTTCCATGGTCTATTCAAGGGCTGACCACTGTAACACAAAAGATGTAAGACTGGGTCTCTGACCTCAGGTGTCTTTACTCCTGGGGGCCTGAGGATCCATGGCAAACCCTTTAGTCCCACCAGGAGGATGACTGTGGAAAGAGAAGCTCTGAGAAGATAGAAGTCATTGGCAGCTAACATGAGAGAGACGAGAGAGGTTTCAGGAAGAAGGACCTTTGACCTCGGTCTTTAGGAGTGTATAAATGGGAGTGTAAACATTTGTTAGACTTGAGTTGTGTAAGGAAAAAAGGGCAGGAGAGGAGGGAGAAAGTTTGGGTGTGCTGGTGTCTGGGGTTACTGGAGTGCCTGTCTAATTACCCGATACCCACACCACACATCTGAGGGGGTAAGAAATAGACGGCTTTCAAGGATTTGGGGGAAGGATGTTCCCTAAGTAGGGAATTAAGTAGAATGCGGGCTATGCTGGGAAGGGATGTATGTGGAACAGCAAAGGTATAGTGTGAGCACCGGAACGCTGAAGCCCCGTCCCCTTTCTACCTCCTGCACCCCTGTCCTCTGCCTGTGCTGTGGACATCTCCACACTTGGAAAATGGAAGAAGACAGATGGTTTGAAATGCTAAGTGTGGCAGCCCATACATGTAATTCCAGAAGTTGGGAGGCAGAGGAAGAAGGATGAGTTCAAAGCTGGTCTGGGCTATGTGAGGCTGGAACAGGAAGAGGAGGGGAAGCAGGAGGAGGAGGAAGAGGAGGAGAATTATAAATGGCTACAACAAATAACATTATCTCCACCAGCTTCCAAAGTCCCCCAGCATATGTGGGGGCTGAAGAAAAGAAAATGACATTGTTGGTCACTGGTCACCAAGATTCAGAATGAATATAAATGAAAAGGAAACATGGTTACTCTGGTGTTGTGTATCCAGTCAGTCTCTATCCCAGATGCATCAAAGCACTCAGGAAAAGCCCTGAGAGAGAAAGAGGGAGATGGAGACAGAGACAGAGAAAGAAGGGAACAGAATGAAACTGAACTGGTCCCAGCACCAGATGAATGAAAAACTATATATGAAGAAGAAAGACCATGATTGCTCCTAGGTGCGGTGGGAGGAGAAAGTTTATTGTAGATATTTGGGAGAGCACAGCCAGAGGCAGGGACACTTGAGAGAGTTCAGAGTGGACATGGTCACACTGAGCTGTGACTCATGAGAAGGGGGAGGGTCATGTAGAGGGGAGAGCAGATAACCAACCAGCTGCAACAGCCAGGAAGCCCAAAGGCACCAAAAGAACAGGTAACCAAGTGTCCGGATTATACAGGGAAGATCCTCTAGGGTAAGAGCAGTCCTGCAGCTAGGCTGGAGAAGTTTCCAGTAGGGGGCAGTGTACTCCAGCCAGGAGGGACTGAGGGGTGCTGGGAGAACCTGACGGTCAGCATCCACTTTGATATGTTAGACACCTCAATCATTAGTTCCAGGTTTGAAACCTAACAGTTCTGGAACCACTAAGCTGGAAGAAAAGCTAGTTACTGAAGTGTGGACAGCATAGGCTGGTGTACCAGGGGCTGGCAGCTACGGGTAACACTCCGCTGCCCTCAGGAAGTGGGGGACCGGAGATGTTGCCAGAACCTGGAAAGTGAATCTCTAAGGACCAGTGCCCTGAAATAAGAGCAGTAGTGGAAAGGGGAAAATGTCTCTGTTAAGGAGGCCTTCATGCTGGCCTGGTTGTACTCCTTCCCTGTAACTGGGGCTTCCTACACATTAGAACCTGGAAGATCACTGCTGGTTTGATGTAGTCAGCACCAAGCACCCTCCTGACTGACAGCAGACAGAGAGCATAGACCGGGTCTGACTCTGACAGAGTCAACAAACAAGATCCTGCACCGTAAGAGGAGGGAGGTGAGGTTGGGGTGGGTGGGGAGAAAGGTACAGAGAGAATTGGTAGCTTTAAACCCTCGAAATACATATACACACACTTCAGTACTTTTATGCATGTATAAATATGCACAGTGCAACACTGAAAATGTTATTCCACGGTCTGATTTCATTCTCAAAGAAACAGTGGCCTGAAGGACAGAAATTCCTAACTGTTAGGAAGGCTCAGCTGTTAACCAACCCGCCCTGCCTCACAGGGTACTCCTTCCAAAAGCAGCTTGGGACATTATTGCTAACTGGGTCATTATGCTAATGATAGCAACCTGAGAGGGTGTCTCCAGGACTACCATCTCAGGCATCCTGCCCCACTAGGGAAGGAGGGACTCCAGTCAGGACTGCCAAACCTGCCGGGCACAAGCCACCTGGGGGCATCTTTAGCTTACAGTAAGTTTTGCTGAGTGGGGAGGAAATCAGTCTCTGTCTCTAAGGTTTCTGGGATGACAGAGGGGGAGTAGCCTTTAAACACACATTGAATGATGAATTTCCTGAGGAGCCTGGAGAGAGAGTGCTCAAGCCTGAATGTAGGAGTTGGGGTCACTGCAGGCAGCTGGCCATAGGGGTGAGAATGAAGTCTTGCTCCCTAAACCTACCCTGTCCATGAACACAAAACACAGATGAGTCACTTCCTTCAGTTCTGTGTAGTCCTCTGGTGCCAATAGTTTGTCTCTGAAACCCATGCTGGTGTTTACTTCCCATTATGAGGAAGTAAATAACAAGGGTGGAACTTTACATTTTTGTTTGTTGGGGAGTTTTTAGTATATTTAGTCTTGTCTTTTTATGGTTGTTACTGCTACTGTTTGAGATAGGAGCTCACCCTATAGCTCAGATTAGCCTTACATTTACTATGTAACCCATGCTAGCCTTAAATTTGTAGCAAGACCCAGCCTTCTGAGTACTGGGAATTATAGGCCCGAGCCACCACGTCCAGCTAAGCAGATAGAACCTTAATTCAATGATACTAATTAGAGATGGAGTTTTTGTAAAATGATTGGGATTAGATTAGGATATCAGGGTGCCTATTCTGTTCATGACAAAATCCTGGAGGCTACACTGAACCTTGCTCTTGGGCTCACATCCATGAAGACCAGGGGGAAAATAGGTGTTCTCCTTTCCGACCTGGAGGAGCTCCAAGCAGGGCCCACCCTCCAGGGCCTACACTGTCATTTAGTCCACACGTGACCACAGATCCCCCAGGAGAACCTAGGAAACAATGCCTCCAGGTGTGATCTGGCAATCTAGAGACGATCTAGAGACGTACAAAGGCTTGCAGAAATGGCCAGCTTTAAGCTTGGAGAACAAGATGAGCATTCATCCTCAGAGTGATTGGACTGTAGAAAATAGCCCTTGTAGGCCCCTGCTAGAATTTGGCTACGTGCTGATTAGGGAACAGAATGCAAAGGACTCAGGCAGCATCAAAGAAGAGCTCTGAGACAGCCGAGGTACAGGTGCAGCCCTGGGCACAGGCCAGCCTCGGGGAGAAAGAGCGAGGCAGGGGATCCACAGCAGAACTCAAGGGAGTTGAGTCTCACTATGGAACTGAACCAAGAGCATGTTCTGCTTCCTTAACAGAGGAAGCAGATGGAATAGGGAAGGGATGAAGTGAAGACATGAGAGAAAGGAGTCTATATCTCAGCCTGGTAAAGTAGCCTCCCCAAGACTCTTCCTTGATGTCATGTGACACTATGGTTTAGGAGATTTGAACAAATGTTTATTCACTCCAGGTATGGAAACTGTTCTAGATAGCTTTGTGAACTGGACATAGCCTAGGATTATCTGAAAGGAAAGCCTAGACTAGGGAATTGCCTAGATCAGATCAACCTGTGGGCATATCAGTGGAGGGTTGTCTTGTTACTGTGGGTGGTACCATTCCCTAGGTAGGTTGTCTTAGGTATAAGGAAGCTAGCTAAGCATGAGACAGACAGCGGTGTTATTCCATGACACCTGCTCCAAGTTTGTGACCCAATGTCCCCCAAAGATGACATTAGCCTGCAAACTGAAAAAAAACCTCTCTTCCTGTAAATTGCTTTTTGGTCAGTGTTTTATCACAGCAATAGAATCAAACTAGAACAGAAACTGATAACAGACAAAAGTAATAATGCTGTCAAAGTCTGGCTCAGTGAACAGATGGATTTATTGGGTTACTTGCAAGAGGACAGAAGACAAGAAAGTAGCTGCTCAGTAGCTGCTCACTGAAAGCCTAACCCAGCATCAGTGGTAATGACTCATGAAAAATAGTATCTTGAAACTCTCCACATGGCTTGCAAGCAGAACAACAGGTCAGAGAGACTCCTCTCCTCGTTAGTCCTTATTGCTTATACAACTTCACTGAAGGAGGCTCCTAATGAATTTAGTAAATTTCAGAGACTTCCTGAAACTTCTAAGTTGTTTATCTCCTGAATTTTACTGAGCCAGAACCATCTGAACTTTAATCACTTTCCCTGTAAGATAGAATTTTCCTGCTAGGAGGAAATTGCTACACAACATTTGGTTTAGTAGATATTGATATCTTGGTATTACATCGCCTTAATTATCATTTGCCCCTTTGTGTGAGAGATATAACATGTGACCTAGAACTAGTAACAGCTTCTAAAGCAAGAACCTAAAGGATAAGAAATCTGTCCAAGAGCCCAGTGTGAGTGAGGAGTGGTGGGGCCAGGAAGCCAACACTCTTCCATGAATCCAAAGGCTGTAAGGCCCAGGCCCCTGGTGATTCTGAAGACACTGGGAAAAAAATCAGGTGTGGGTATACACTAAAAAGAGATAAGAAACACCCTCATCTTTGGTGATGTGTATGTAGCATTATGGAGTAGCTCAAAGCTCTTAGGAAAACATGGAATTATTTTTCTGAAGCTTCTGAAGTGGTCCTGAGGCCTAGACCATAGGAAAACAGGTGCTCTAGAGCTATCGTGTGAACTCTGACAACTAAGACTACACTCCAGGGCCTTTGGAGATGACTCAGTGGAATCAGGGACTGCTGTGCAAACATGAAGAACTACGTGTGAATTTCCAGCATCCAATAAAAGGCAGGACATGAACACGTTATGTGCCTGTAACCTCACTGCTGTAGGTGAGGAGACATGGGTCACTGGACTTGCTAGTTGCCAGCCTAGTTCCAAGTTTAGTGAGAGACACTGTCTCAAAGAATCAAGAGGATAGAGTAGGACATCAGATATTTCCTTCTGGCCTACATGTGTGTACTTACACACACACACACACACACACACACACACACACATGTATACATGCCACATAGACACACATACCCACATACCATGCATGTAATCAAATAATCCTTAAAAAAAAAAAAAACCTAAAACAATAATAAAACAAGGCTGTGCTCCAGTAGATTCTGTGGTTGAAAAAGGGGCATTGGTCTGAATCATTTGACTGGGGATGTGAGGAATGAGGCTCGTAATATACTTCAGAGGCCAAAGACATGGGAGGTAAGAACTTCTACTTACTACATTTGAGGACTTGAAGAGGCCCCAGATACCTCTTAAGAGTATGAACCTAGCTAGGCAGGGTAGAGGCAGGGTAGCAAAGAAATCTGGAAACCTAGGCTGTAAAGTTGCCATGTAGATGCTAGCCTATAATACACCCCTCAAACTAAAAAGGCAATGCCAAGATTGACCCTTAAGGACTCAGGCAACTATACTCAATGGCTCCGGCTGCTTGTCATGTGGCTGGAGCATCATGTAACCCTAGGGACACAGGCAACTACAACCTCTAGGGAAAATCAAGTCAACATGTCTATCAACACTGTTGAAGTTTGGGCAGTTGACGCTGACCCTGAAAAGTGAGATCCAATTGCTCCAAGGAAATAAAAAGAAAACAGGATGGAAATTTTATTAAAAAGATAGAAAATCAGCCCTCTCTAATAGCTCTGGGGTGATCCCTTTACAAGTTTGAGAGAGCCGGCACAGCCTGTTGACTTGTAAGAAGGAGCTCCAGGAAGCAGGGAGTTCTAGGAGTCTCCAAGGCAATGCAGTTCCTTCCCTGCAAGGGCTGTGGTGGCTCTGGAGGTCCAGGCCATCTGCCAAGGACTGAGTCACCAGTGCAGCCCAGGGGAGAGAAGAACATGAGGGAAGTGTGGGTTCTGGCCCATAGGATTAACAAGATGCCAGTACAAATTTGAGTTTCAAATATACAACAAATAGTATTTGGCAAGCCTGCCTTATGCTGTAATTTGTTGTTTATATAAAATTTAAATTTAACCCAACAGCCTTCATCTTCTATGAGATAAGTCAGGCATTCCAGGGTCCAAGAAGGCAGTCTCCTTGAAGGGTCTGGACCACACAGAGACCATGCTTATATGTGATGGTATCAGAGGTGAGGATACTAGCCAAGACTGAACTTCTAATGGGATCACAATTATGCAGAGAAAATATCAAGGAGGTGGAGGAAGGCTGCTGATACAGCCCTGCCTGTGTGAGGTGCGATAATTTTATATTCGATGAGTAGCTAGCTAGGTTAGGAAGAAACTGGTGGGATCGGTTTGAGTAATAAATTTTACTTAATACACACCAAACATTACATTTGCAACCCACAAACACAGTAAGACATTTTACATTTTGAAAATCTGGTGAGTGACTGCCTTCACCTCGTCTCCAGTCAGAGGCATTTAAAGTGTTCAGTGCCTCTCACCTGACAGCACAGCTCCCACAGCTTCCAGAGGCTGCTGCAGGTATATCCCGGCCACTTGCAGACAGTCTCAGGTTCGATGGGAGGCTTCCAGTGGTGTAAGGGATGCAGGGCGAATGAGAGCCAAGTAGCCTATCAGCTCTGAGACATTGTGAAAACTCCTTCCTTATGACGGTTGAACCTTCCCCAGAGGCTCAGCCCATTGGCAATGGTCTGAAGCTTTAGGGAGATTGAACTGTCAGTACTCTCTAGAAAGAAGCAAGACAAGATTTGATTCCTCTTTAGTGGGTTTTTGGGACTGGCAGCCTCAAGATCAGGATTACTGTCTAGGGTCTGAAATAAGAGGGTAGGACAGTGGGGTGAGCAGGCAATCTAAGTTAACAGAGCTATTCCACGTTGATGCTTCCCATGGCTGGCCCAGACACCATGTCTCAGGTGTGACAGCCACTGTATGATGCTATCATCACAGAACCAGGCGACACAGTAAGTCTGATTTGGCCCCTTTCTGAAGCACTGTCATGGCTTGTGGGATCTAAGGAAAGAATGTGATCTGAACGTCTGAACTTCCTAAGGAATAAACTCAAGACAGTAAGGTTCTCTATGTGGAGTCAGTTTTATCCCACCTCAATCACAACTTCTAGACCCAACACACACCCTCTTCTCACCTATACTTCCTCGCCCCTGTCTCCAGCTCACGGTAACTGAACACACAGCTTGCCTATCCTCCAGGAGGGGTCTCACGGGGACAGTTGAGGCAGGAAGGGTGGCACTTCTCTGAGTTTATGGTTTGCCACAGCTCCCCAGCTTTCTGTCTGCTCTTTTCCTCTCAGTAACATTTGGAGGTTATATTATGGGTCAGCTTTCTTTCCAGGCCGCAGGCCTTGCGTGGCTCCCATGAGCTACAGGAAGAGGACCAGGCAGCTGCAACACACTCTAACGACACCTTCTCTGCAGTCTCTGGGACTGTCACAGTTTTCTGCCATACCCTCATATGTGATGTGGCCTGTTCTCTGGTTGGTGATGTGAGCCACAGTGACCCCTTACTAAAGGACTCATAGGAACCCTTAAGGGTGAGGTGGCAGAGAGGGGAGGGGCAGGGGGAGAAGTTCCTTTTATTTGTTGCCAGGAGATGGCTGAAGCATCTCTTTAGGGCAAGCAGAATGCAATCTCTCCCTGGTCAGGGGAAATGATGGGTAACTGAGGGAGGAAGGTACCAAAGACCTTTGTTTTAAAGAATGGTACAAATTAAGATTAATTAAATTAATTAAATGAATGTTTTGATGTGACTCACAGAAACAGTGAAGACAGTCCCATCATGCCTGAACTGCCTCAGTAACCAGTGAGGTCATTCATGTCTTGGGGGAGTCGGCTAAGCTCAAGTCATCACTGTGTCCCATGGTGTACTTGTCAAAGAGGTATTCTGCCATGCTAGATTCAGGGGGTCCCTCATTTCACGATTTAGTTAGGTAGTCACCCAGTTCTTTGATGTATTTCACCTGCTCATTCAGGTCACAAGTCTCAGTGAAGTCACATAATAGGGTCACTTTTGTCAGTGGCCAGCTGTGCAGTTCCAGTAGTGGCTGATTTTACTCTTTTCCCAGTGCAGGGCACAGTCTATTGCATCCTGCTGGCTCTGTGATCATTGGGTCTAGATTGTTGATATCCAGGAGGAAGATTCTACCTCCTCAGTGGTGTAGCAGCTTCATCAGTTTCTCAACATGTTCCCTCTCCTCATGAGATTGGAGGAGAAAATATTTGGCAAAGCCCTTCAACGCCACACCATCCTGGTTGAAGTTGAAGGCCATGAAGAGATAGACGCTGGAAGCATTCAGGTCAGTGTGTTGGCTGAAGGGCGCCTCAGAGCCATTGTTGGAGGGGAGAGATACTTGTGACACTGGAGTGACCAGCTGATGTGGTGGCCAAGGATGCTTGCTTGAAGAAACCAGCTGAGGTCAGGAATGTCGAGCTCCTGATTCCTCCCAGCACCGTGGAAGCAAGATAGCAGCAACTCTGGGCAAAGTGTGTCTGGCTCTGGATATTTTTGTTATGGGACTCTATCTTGAGCACCCAGATGGTGTGATTTTATGAGAGGCATGAGCCACAGCACATGGTGGGACAATAGTAACCTACCCCACTTCTCTGGCTCTTACGTTATTTTCTGTCTCATCTCTTGATGACGATGGGGACAGAACACCTAGGAGGCAAGTGTTTGGTTGTCCCACTTAGGACTGAATGTCTGGCAGTCACTTTCCCTCAGGGCATTGACCAGGTATGAGAAAGACTGAAGACAGGGTAAAAGAATACCCGTGACACCCAGAGAACGTTAATCTAGAGGACTGGGCTATAGTGCAGTGTTGGAAGACTTACCTAGTGTGCATTTCAACACCATAAAAAATAAGCCTTGTAATGTCCAGTGAGGGAGTCCTCCAGATGTCTGGTGGTGCTCCTTGATGATATTTATGGTTCAGCCAATCAGAGACCAAACCTTCACAAGATGAGAGCTGTGTCAACTTTGGATCATGTATAAGAAAAGTCTTTCCAGGGCTGGAAGCAGACTTAGAGAAAGGCAAGCAGGTTGGTGCTCCAAGGGTTGTGAAGGGGCTGCTGGGACTTGAAGGTCATGGAAGAAAGAGAATTCAAATCCTAAGAGAAGGGCTGAAAGGGCAGGATGGGGGGATGGTGCTCTGTCAGGTACTGACAGAACTTAGGATTTGCTGTGGTGAAGAGATGGCTGAGGAGGTGTGGTTTTATGAATGCCAGACACTAGGAAGGTCATCAACAAGATTCTGGAGGGATGAGTTCTGTGCCCAGATGGGACAGAGAGAATCCAGGGCAGGGTCTCACCTTAGAAAAGCTGAGAGTATCTTCTGAGGTATGCAGGTAGCAGCGTTGATGCAACAAGAACCATCATGTGCTTTAGGCTCTTTGAATGGGAGGGATGGACCCATTTTCTCCTCTGCTTGAAGTGGGTGGGTGGGAAGGCCACAGAGAGTTCAGTTCTAAGAGGTGGTGAAAGATGTGAACCAGAAAAGCATCAATGAACAGAGCCAACCATGACTGAGAAAGCCTACAGGAGGGCCAGTGTCTCATTGCTTAGGGCTTGCTATTCAAACCCACGCTGGCTTCCCCTCCATGTTGGAAGTCTTAACCCAAGACATGCACCTTCCTGTGGTGAAAGGTCGAAGGTAGACATGAGGCTAAATTATATTCTGTAGGCAGACTCCTTTAATTAGTGCAGAATATGGTGCCTCCTTGTGCATCTCTGAGCTTGGTGTAAAACATCCTGTGGCTTCAGGCTGCTGTGGCTGTATCTTCTCTTGAGCTCCTTTGGAACTCTGTGAAGTCTTGATTGCTGCTTAAATTGTTACCAGGGAAGGCTACACAGGCCTCCTCCACTTTTAACCAGGAGTGCATTTATGTGTTTGAGAGTGCCTTGCTTGTGTGTATAAATGTGCACCACATGCACAGCTGGTACCCAAGAAGGCCAGAAAAGGATCTCAGATCCCATGTCTCCATAGGTACAGGCTTCTGTGAACTACCATGTGGGAGCTGGTAATCAAAGCCAGGTCCTGAAGAGTAGCCAGCATTTTTAACTGAGCCTTCTCTTTAGCCCTTAAGCGGGCACATTGTCTTGTGCAATGGCTTCTTTCCTAATGAAACCCAACTGAGAGCAGGGCCCCCATGAGAAGTTCCTAAGCTAGGAAATCTCCCTCTAGGAAATGCCACACCCCCCACTAGAACCGATTTGTGGTTGCCACAGAAGTTTGAGCACATTTTACTTATGACTTATCGTTTAAGGTTATAGCAGCTTTACAGTGTCTCAGACAACGTGGGGTCTTCCTGCAAGTGAGAACTGCCATTTTAATTGATACCTTTGAGTTGTGCTGACTGGCTACTGAGCCCAAGTCTAAGAAACCCTCCAGCTGCTGTCTCTCCGGTGCCGCCACTGTACATGTTATTAGGCTTGGGTTTTTCGCTTAGCTTCTGGAGAAGAAACTCCGGTCTTCATGCTTATAGGCCAGGCACTTTGCCAAATGAGCCATCTCCCAGCCCCCTGAGAGCTTTCTACACAAGCAGACCACAGGACTGCTGGTGTGTCCCCCATGAAGGGGTATCCATGCTGGCTCTGCATCTTACAGCCATTATAAAAAGTTCCTAGGATAGTCTCGGCTCAAACTTTCCAACATTCTGACTCTCTGGCTCCTTTTCTGGATCGAATCACAGAATGGTCTGGCGCCAGCAAAATGAAGAACAAATCTCCTCTAATATCATGCTAATCCCCGGGATGATCTTCCCTGGTGTTGGTTAATAAAGTAGGACTTTTCTTTTATTATGACATTTTTTCCTTCCAGTAGATAATAACGCAACCTTTGTCCCTCAGATATTTAGCTTCTTCTCTCTTCAGACAACAAGTCCAGATGTTTTGAAACCAACACCCAAAACATTGAAGATAGTCTGAAGAGGACTGCAAGGTTGTGCTCGGAAGATGCTTTGCTCAAGTACAGTTTAGAAACCAAAGCAAGCCGTGCGTGAGCCTTAAAAATCTTATTGTCAAACAGGCTTCAGATGAAGGCAACTCCAGGATGAAATGAGTCAGCCAAAGGCTGCATACTTGCAAGAAGGATTCTCCAGTCCAAACAGGGTTCACACCTTAGACTCTAAAGCTGAGAGCGTTCTGTAAGATGTGAAACATGGGGAACAGATCAGTGCTGTTGCAGTGTGACACATCTATGTGCCATCCAAACACTCAGGAATATATTGAATCCTCGTGGCTATGGACATCAGTAAGTGACCCACAGACAGAGCAAAGATGATGACTGTCAGGGATGGGTGAAGGAGAGCGTTCAGTGGGCAAAGAGCTTGCAGGTAAGCATGAAGACCGGAGTTCAGATCCCCAGTGGCTACATAAAGTTAGATGTGGTAGCTCAATACCTGTAATCCTTGAACTGTTCCGGTGAGCTGGAAAGTGGAAACAGGAGAATCTCTGGAATTCCATAGCAAAGCAGCAAATGGAATGAAAGGTGAGGGGCAACCTGGGAGGTTGCTCTGAGGTTGCTCTTCTGGTCATAGAGTAAGTTTCTCTACAAATGACTGCTTGCAACATTTCAAGCCCTAAATCCATACTGTAAGACAATCATTGTGCATATAAGGAGAGGATCAGAGCAAGTCTGCCCTAAGACTGCACAGCCAACCTTGCTTTTATGGAGAGATAAAAACACATTTAGGCATGACAGGCAGCAAGACCCAGGTGCTGACAAGGCGACTGAGCTGTCCTTTAGAATGCGCTGCTCTGCCAACCCCCAGCATTTTACCACTTACCTAAAAGGAGACAAAATAATAGGCTCTTTTGTCTTCGGCACCTATAATGTGCATTTCCAGGTTTGTTTGGGAGCACAGCTGCGAAATCTTTCAGCGCTGAAATAATTCTCTTCCTTCCAATTGTGAAGTGTTCTCTGAGCGATGTAATTGTTCCCCACTGCAGTGCTTAGGTGGTGGCATGTCGGCCCGCCAATCACTTCTTCTTCTTCCAGCTCTGATTGTTCCCCGCTGTGTTCCTTCCCCAAATGAGCCCTTCCAGCTGTTGAAAGATGTCAGCGTATTTATATGCACATGCTTCCCATGGAAATTTTCCCAAAAGCAAAGGCTAGTCGGCTCTAATTTGTGGAGCTAAAGTTGGGCTTGCATTCATAGCACTTCAGGGTGAGTCGTATATTAAGTTCTATATTTCAAGTGGCTTCTAGGAGTACAGAGTATAGCTTTATATTAACTAGAGGCTTTGGTATGTCCATTCTGCCTGCCTGAGATCTCTTAAAATACTGAGGAGCTTGCAACCACACTTGACTCCAGTTCTGGGGCAAATCTGGTACCCTCTTCTGGACGCTCTGGGCATTGTGTTTGGGTGCACATACCTACATGCAGATGCAGGCATACTCAGGAAGATAAAAATGAATCCTCTTCTGAAAAAGCATCCTTCTTTAAAAAGCTACGAATGAGTACAAAGCAACTATAAATAGCACATCCAATGAAGTTTTTATATCTAGAACAAGTAATAAATATTTAATAGGAAAAAAATTAAGCAACTAAAATATGAGCAAATCACAGATTTACCTAGGGCAAATGAGCACATGACCACAAGGTGAGTTTGAGGCCAACCTAGGCTATGTGTTGTCTCAAAGAAGCTAACAAAGAACAGGCCTATGAGGGCCTGGAGATGGTTCAGAGGTTAAGAGCACTGGATGCTCTTCTAGAGGACCCAGGTTCAATGCCCAGCACCTGTATATGGTGGTTCACAATTACTAATAACCACAATTCCACTATCTTCTGGACTTCATGGACACTGTATGCATATGGTGCACATGCACGCATTCAGGCAAAATACTCAAGCACATAAAATAAAAAATAAATCTTTACCAAAATAAAAATTCTTGTCTGCTTTAATATGGGGACTAAAATTCATCTTCCAGCACTTATACCAGGAGATGCACAAAAGGGGGGGACTAACTATAGAACTAAAAGATCTGATGGAACATCTGGCCTCTGCCTATGGGTATATACATGGAACATACACAAAGCACATGTCCACACACATCACCATCACCACCACCACCATCAGAGTGGCTATCACCACCACCACCACCACCACCACCATCAGAATGGCTAACATGAAATAAGTGACAAGACCAAGCACATGGTGAGGATGGCAATAAGCTAGATGCTTGTACGCCACTCTTGTGCACACAGAATGGCATAACAGAAACCAGTTTTCAATTTCATTTAAATCTAAACAGGCAGATTCCATACAAGCACACAAGTAAGCCACAGGAAGAATCACAGTCACAGCCATTTCATTGACATTTGTCAAGTATTGAAAGCAACCCAAATGTTCACAGATGATTAATAGGTGAAATAGGTTTGTACATTAAGTACTGTGTTTAGTAATTTTAAAAAAAAATAGGGCTGGAGAGATGACTCAGTGGTTAAGAGCACCGACTGCTCTTCCAGAGGTTCTGAGTTCAAATCTCAGTGACCACATGGTGGCTCACAACCATCTGTAATGAGATTTAATGCCCTCTTTGGTGTTTCTGAAGACAGAGACAGTGTACTCATATATAATAAATACATAAATATTTTTAAAAACAAGAATAAATGATAAACACATTTGAATTGATTTGATCACAATTGATTTGAATTTGAATTGATCACAAAAGGATTAGGCTGAGTGGGAGCAGGTGAATTTCCAAAAGTTCATTATACCATGGTTCCACGGTGTTCTAGAATATTCTTAAAAGAACAAAATTATAGTGCTTTTCAGAGGTTATAAATGGACATACATCCTACAAAAGGTATTCAAGGAAGGCTTGTGACAGAAGACCATGTCTGCATCTTGATGGTGGTAATAGTATAGTACATGAAGCTTTGCGTGGGATTATACACACTCCAGTGTGTCCTGAGAGATGTCAGAAATTCAAATAATTCCTGAGGATAACATTGATGGGTTTTTTTCCTTCTTTTAAGAAATATATTCAATTTTTAAAAACTGTGTTTCTGTGTATCTGTGTGGGTAGGCACACTTGAGTACAGGTGCCCACAGAGGTCAAAAAAGGACAATGGAATCTCTGGAGCAGAACATTTTGAGACCTCTGGTGTCCTCTGCAAGAGCAATATGCTCACTTAAGGTCTAAGATGTCTCTAGGCCACTGTTTTCTGCTTTGGGTACCAATATAGTTACATAATCTAATCCCATTGAAGAATCATAGATGAAACATTCAGGATATATATTTTTTTTACTTCTGACCAATCTACCATTATTTCAACATAAACTTTTAGGCATGTTACTCACATTGAAACCAACACTTCTCTCTCTTCCTCTAATTATCATTGTCACACAACTATTTTACAGGGCTATTCTGCTGAGTACACCAGTGTCGATTACGTTCATATGTGTTTATGGCTGGCCATGTGAGGGTATGGAAGGAGCTGAAGAGGAAGAGAGCAGGGTGGAAATGATGTTGTAAATACAGAACTCATGTATGAAAATTCTCTAAAAATTTCAAAAGACAAGTAGACTAAGTTACTCTGCTAACTTCATTGTTCTGGTCACGTATTTATGCCTCTCACCAATTCTGTGTTCATGTTTTCATATGTTGCAAGAGACAGACATAGCTTCATTCTTCTGCCTGTTGGTATGTGGCTTTCCCAGCACATTATTCGAAAGGGACTTTCCTTTCTCCTGAGTATCCAGGTGTGTGTGCATGTGTGTCAATCAGAGACCAACCTGGAGTGTTGTTCCTCAGGAATTATCTACCTTGCTTGTCAAAACTGGCCTTACTGACTGACTGGCCAGGGAACTCCAGAGATCCTCCTGCCTCTTCAACACCAAGATTACAAGCATGAGCCACCATGTGTGATTCTTTCTTATGGGAGCTCTGTAAAATTGAAGCCAGGTCCTGATGCCTGTGTGCCATGATGGTTTCTTTTAACTATGAACTTGGCACAACCTAGAATCACCTGGAAAGAGTCTTAGTGGGGAATTATATAGTTTAGGTTGGCTGGTGGACATATCTGTAGGGGTTTATCTTGATTGTTCATAGATGTAGGAAGACTCAACCCACTGTGGGTGGCACCATTCCATAAGCTGAGCCCTGAATTGTGATCATTCTCTTTGTTCTTGACTATTGGTATGTTATGACTGGCTACATGAGTTTCTGCCTTGACTTTCCCAAAATGATAGTCTTTAGCTTAGAATTCCCCTATTTTACTTTTCATCAGAGTATTTGTTACAGCAACAGAGATACAAAATTAGAGCATATGTCAAAGAGTTTTACTAACTGAACCACCTCCTCAGGACTTGACAAATCTGCCTACTTTATTTAAGAGCCTGAATTTTGAGGCATTCCTGGAAAGAAGGGGTTACATCTATAATGATTCAGAAAAAGAGAAATAACCTTACATCTGTTGATAATGTCCACTCCATACTGCTGGTGAGATGAAGTTGGGAAACCCGCTGCCTGGGACTCCTTCTCTAGTCTCCTTAGTGGACTCTGCTAGGGCACATGATATATTCAGGAGAGTGGTGTTAAGCAGTTTTTTTTCTTTATTGTGAACTTGACCATTGCAGCTACTCCAGGCCTGAGAGCACGCATGTGCAGAAGGCTTTGTGCTCCCTTCGCCTTTGAACTTGACGATTCTGATGCTCAGCCTTGCCTGCCCTTACTTAGGACACTACAAAGACATGAGCACTGCACTGGATGAGTCCGGGATATACTTCAGCACATGGACACATGGTAAAGATGGTATGTAGTAATTAGATGCACCACACAGCCTAGGTACTAGTAAAGATGGGAAAACTATGCCCATTATTTTAAAAGATGAACATGACAGGCATCAACTAACAATTCTGGGAACTCAGATAAAATCACATCCTTAGAACATCAGACCGCCTGAGGGGATAAGCGGGGGAGGGGAGAATGGGAATGCTGAGGATGGAAACTTCAGACTGCCTGAAGGAGGAACTGGGTGCCAGAAAGTTGAGGAGCGCGGATGTCTTTCTTCTAGAAACAGGCAGGTGAGTCCCCAGGCTGATTCCTTCAAACTACTTATTGATATTCAGAACCGAGAGGAGTCAGTCACTTAGGCATGAGGAAGAATAGTTAATGTGCACTCATAACCCACACTCAAGTCTCCAGTGCTGGAGGGAGGAGAACGAGCTCACGTAATATTGAAGCAAGGTCATGGAGTACCTGTGGCTCCAGGACTCTGTGCTCTGCCCACAAGACCAAAGCCCAGTGTCCTCACTTCTCTAGCTCCCACGAATGAACAATTGTCTGGCCTTACTTCAGTTCAGCTGGGTGGGGCTTGGTACCCACGGAGAGGGGAGGCTTCTGGTGGGGAATGACATTGCTCTTTCCATCAGCCTCGGGCTTCAGCTGATGCTTTAAAACCTTGATCTGCCCCATTCTCCCTACATTACTTTGCTCCATTCTTCCCACATTAAGTTGCTCCATGCGGTTCCAATGGGTGACGATGAAGGAATCCGACATTTTATGAAAAGTCGTAGTCTAACAATGCTTGATTCAACTGCACCCTTTCCACAGCTTATGGGGTACATGTGTGATCATAGTCTGGAGCTATCAGTGCATGTGCTGTTTATATGAAAAGGAAGCATAATTTTACAAGCTGCTTTTATTAACCACTCCATGAGTCAGACACACTTAGTGTATTAGTCAGTTTTCTGTTACTATAACTGAAAGCCTGAGGCAGGTGCTTTATCCAGAAAAATAAAAAAGGTTATTTAGCTCATCATTCTAGATACCCAAGGACATGGTGCTGACATCACCCCGGCCCTGGTGAGGTCCCATGGGGACAGTAACCAAACAGGAAGCAGGAGGTATGACGCCATAGTGATGGGAGGGTCCAAACTTACTCTTTTTCACCACAGCCCTTTTACAAGGACAAATGCAAGATAGCTGTCCTAGTTTGTGCTCTGCTGCTGTGATAAAACACTCACGAAAACCAAATTGAGGGAGGAAAGCTTTATGTCAGCTTCTACTTTTCAGTTCTCCATTAAGAAGAGCCTGGTTTAAAAAAAAAAAAAAAAAAACTGAAGCAGAGGCCATAAAGGAAGTCTGTTAGCTGGCTCACCCCTGACTTGCCATCCTGTTTATATAGCCCAGGCTCACCTGCCCAGGGTTGACACCACCCACAGTAGGCTGCAATCAATACAGCAATCAACAGAAAAATGCCCCACAGACATGCCCACAGGCCAATCCGATGGAGGCAATTCCTCAACTGAGACTATTTCAGACACTGCCACAGTCTTTAAAAAAAAAAAAGTACCTGGATAGTTGCAAAGGTAGGGAACCCCCCATAACTGTAAGCCTGCCATTGGACTTTAAAGAACCTCTCAGCATAATCACACTGGCACTGAGCCTCTGTAAACCTTCTGAGGACACACCCAAGCAAAGCATCCTTTTTCTATCATCTGGGTCCCTATTAGACTAGCCAGACCTCTCAACTGAGAGACTAAACCCCTGTCCCACTCCCTACTCTCTCCCTCCAAGATCTCGGAGAGTTACTGTATCCTGGGATACTGCTTGAGAAACTTGGACCCCAGATAGAACCAATTTCCTCTCTGATGTGTATCTTCCCAAGAGTAATAAGGGAATAAATCAATTGTGCCAAGTATCTTATTTGTAGAATCTTGCTAAGCCAACACGAGCCTCTTCAGATACTATATCTGTGTGGCTATTTATGTGCTATGGCTGAAATCTGCTTACTGGCTTGGGATACCTGCCCTGACCCATTGCACCCATTTATTCAAATATGCATTTCTGTACTCTAATTGCAGATGTCAGAGCCTCACCTTTTCCTAATAAGACTCCTGTGAGTCTACATGGGATGAAGCAGTCCCAGGCTTGGTGTGTGTGAATATTTTTTGCATGGATCTATGTGCAAGCATGTGCACGTGTGTGTATGCATGTGTGTTCATCTCTCTAATTGAAATTTTTTTTGTAGTCACTCTATTGCCCACCCCTCCCACACCCTCAATATCCTTATTAGAAAGATCCCCGGGAACCCTGAAGGTTTAATTTCTGCTTTAGTAGGTGTGGTGGATAGTTTTATGTCAACTTGGCACAAGCTAGATTTACCTGAAAGGAAAGAAGCTCACTGAAGAAAATTCCTTTATAAGATCCAGCTGTAAGGCATTTTATTAATTAGCGATTGATGGGGAAGACCCAACTCATGGTGGGTGGTGCCATCCCTGGGATGGTAGTCCTATATAAGAAAGCAGGTTGAGCAAGTCTCGAGCAACAACCCAGCAAGCCCATCAGCTCCTGCCTTCGGGATCCTGCCCTGACTTCATTTGATGAGCATTGATATGGAAGTGTAAGCCAAATAAATCCTTTCTTCCTTAAGTTGCTTTAGCAACTGCTTCCCCCAATGCATTCTATCAGTATAAGCATGAGGTCCAGAGTTCTTACCTGGCATCCTTGTGAAAAGTCACGCTTGTAGATGTGAACTCCAGGACTTGGAAAGAAGTGATAGGTGGAGTCCTGGAGCTTTCTGCTTAACTAGTATAGACAAACCAATGAGTTCCAGGTTCAGTGAAAAACAGTCTCAAAAAATAAGGTGGTGAGGAATTGGGGAATCAGCCAAGCATAGACCTCTGACCTCCCATACACCTCCTATGGAAATACTAGAAAGATAAGCCTCTGGGCATCTCTGTGAGAAAGTTTCTAGATTTTAGTTGATTGAGAGGTGAAGAGACACTGAAAATGTGTGTAAAAGCAGCCCATGGGCTGGGGAACTGGGCTGAATAAAAAGTAGAGAATGGTTTGAGGATCAGCATCCATGTCTCTCGGATTAAGTTCCGAACACTGTGGCCTTTCCCTCCATATGAACTGCATCCTTCAACTGTGAGCCAAAGAGAACCCTTCCTTCTTCAAGTTTCTCCCTCTGGCATTTTGTCGCACCAACAAGGAAAGTAACATACAGAGAGAGAGAGAGAGAGAGAGAGAGAGAGAGAGAGAGAGAGAGAGAGAGAGAGAGATAGAGAGAGAGAGAGATTCTTCAAATACTGCAGTAATAGTTTCAGAACATTGAGACAGTACAGACTTTGTATGTCCCCTTCAGAAAAAGCCAGGAGTGGTGCAGAAGGTAGCATGATTTTAGTGTCTGTGACAGGCTAAGTCATTTAGGAGATAAACTTTGACCATTATAAATATAATTTATATCTCCTCAGATGAAGGAATAAGATGATAACCATACACAAGCTGTGTGAATATGTGGCTTAGGTTGAGCCAAAGCATTTCTTTCATTGTTCTAAGTATTAATAGTTCTAAGCCTGGAAGCTTCTGGCTTTTGTACAATCTAATCTTCCAAGATGACTGACTCAATCCAGCTTCTCTCAGCTTCTGACTGAATTGCTGTTTCTGGCCTTATATCACACAGACATTTTCTCTCTCTTGCTACTCTTCCTGTCCTTGTGTAAGTTGGGTATATCCTACCTCTGACTCATTTTGACAAATCTCTCTCTGATTCATCACTTTGTCTGCCCCTCAACTAGACATCACTTTCAAATATGGGTGCTCACTTCTACAAACTATCCTTACTTTCATTGTTATGGATTAAACATGTGTACTAAGGGTGTCTCTGTATTCCAGTCAGATCATATGTAATCCCAGGGCATGTCTGTACTCTAGTCAAATTGTTTCTTTGGATATGATTGCCAGAACAGACATTGTAGGATTAAAATTCTTTTACATTGTCCCCCTTTCTACTAAAGCTAAAAATTGTATTGCGTTTAACTGTTACAACAGAAACAGTTATCATTTCCACAAACATAACATTCAGAACGTCCTTATGAAGATCCACTGATTAGATAGATAGTCCTTCATAACTGAAATCCTGATCATCTGTCCTTCAGCAAATGTCTATTTTAGCATCAAAGTTTTCCAGTCTTTCGGTCTGATGAAAACTCTGTCCTTCTTCAGCTGGTTTGTTGAGCTGACCCCTAAAGTAGGCATCAGCTTTCTGCGTTGTCTACACTGCTGTCTTTCTGCATCTCTTCCTCACTTGAGTCATACCTTTCATGTGGAAGCTTCCTTTATTCAGGTCAGATCTTTATTAATTTTGATAGCACCCATTGTTCTTCATCAACTGTGGAAATGTAAGTCTGTTTCCTCAATGTAACATATTTGCTGATTTCCATTCTGATGGTAAAACGTCTTTAAAGAGTACAGATCGATCTAATTCAGCAGGATTTTTCTACAATCCAGTGTCTTTCAGCTACTCTTATTTTCTCTGTTTATTAAAGTACAATTAGATCTTCATGTCACACATTAATGTGACACAGGCACTAGAATTTCATGCCTGGCACCACACCAACAAGCTGGCTTCTTACCCATTTAAACACAGAAACAATCAAGCCATATTACATAAGATGTCTCCATATTATATACAGTGTCTCAAACACCTACTTTAGTTTTCTCTAGTCTCTTTGTGATGCTGGCATGAAATCCCTGGGTCTTGTATGCATCCAGTGTATGGCTATCTCCCTTGGGAAATTTCTCATGGGTAAAGGATATTCACACATATCTCTTGCTGATCTGCATTCATTAATTCAGTGCTTACAGTTACCACACTTTCTATAAATCCAGTAGTGCTGAGGGCTTTTGGAGAAGTCTTTAAGGACATCTTGTTTTCAAATGACCTTGTCTCCCACTGTCAAAACAATGGACATTTTGATATCTAGGATTATTGGTCATTGCTTGTCCATTTATATAATTATTAGGATCAATATTAGCAGTAATTCTAATCCATTCATCCATGGATGCTGATTGAGCTTTTAAAGGTCTAAGAAACTTTTGCACTCTGAATTTGCATTTTTGACAACTAAAGTTTCAACTAGTACCTGTTTTGCATCTGGATCTGATATTGCCGTATTTACAGTGGACGTAAATCTATGTAAGAAGTCAATAACAGTCTCACTGGGGCTTTGCATAATCATTGTGAATGACATAGACCTTTTTCCTTGTTCCTTCACCTTCTTTCTTAAAGCTACTAGAATACACTGTATAATAATAGTCATGAAGTTGCATCTGCTGTCGTAAACCATCAAATTGCTCTTCACCTAACAATTGGTCTTTCACGATATTAACACCTTTAGAACTATTATGATTTTCCATAATTGCAGCTTCTTCTCGATACTATGTCACCCACTGTGATTGAGAACCAGCTTCCAGTACAGCTACTACTAAATCTTTCTAGTTTTGGGGGGGGGGACAATCCTGTTTTGGGTAAACCAAGTATTTCACATCTGTTTCACATAGAGTGAGCACATTCCATAAGTTACTATTGATTCTTTAAAATGTTTAAGATCTTATATTTTAACAGGATTCCAGACTAGTTCATTTTGTGAATTTTCACCATTTTCTGCCATTTGTTCCTAAGAAACTGGGAAAGATGGTGGGGGACAGTTGCCGTTCTTCAGTTTCATTAAAAGGTAGTAGCTCCATATGTTCAATAGGCTGTAATTTGTTTCCTCCTTGCTCTGTGCTCAAGGCTCCTGTGGATCTGAGTCCTGAGTCTCTCCAAGTGTTCAAATGAACTCAAAGACACCAACTTAACAAAACTGCGTAAACTCAACTGAACTCTCAACTGCATTCAATTGAACTACACTGAACTTCGCTAAACTGCAGTGAACTGATCTCAACTGAACTGCATTCACTGAACTGAGAGAGAGGAGGCAGTTTTACAGAGACAGTTTTACTGGGACGAGTTACAGGTGAAAACAGAATTAGTCAGAAAAGGAGCCAGACCATTAGAACAGATTGTCAGAGTTAGTTTTAGGCCAAGCAGAGCAATTCAGTTAGAAGTCAAAAGAAGCCAGTTTGAGTCAGTCAATTTGGGAAGGAGTTTGGGCCAAAACATCCGAGTTGAACTAACCAGCCTGAAGAACACTGGGGACATGTTTGCCTACCAAGGAAAGAGATCTGGAAGCCATTGCGAGCCACAAATGGACTTCACTGATATACCTGGAGTCGATTTCTAGAAAAACCATTTGAGACTGAGACTCTCAGAGCACTCTCTCTGTCACTCTCTCTGTCTCTGCCTCTCTCTCTGCCCCCGCCCCCGACACTGTTAGAAGGTTTCAGGTCATTTGATAAAACCAGGGAAGTATTGACAACATTTAGTTGGAATGTTGTCTGCTGTATTCATAGGTTCACTCTCTGTGCACAGACATTGTGCTCATATTATTCTGAACTCTTGAGGCCCTGGAGAATCTAGGTGTGTAATACCATGTGCCTCACAGAAGTCTTCTGCTGTGAGGTTTCCAGGGGGAAAGGGCACACCCAAGTTATACATTTGGCAAAGCTGATTGACTTGATTGGCTGACTTAACTTGTGTGATGATAGAGAACTGGAATGTTAACAGTTGGGAGCCGAATTATCTCAGGCTATCTTTAGCTCCATTGAGATCCACTGATTATGAGTTTTGTGACTATGAGGAAAATACCCTTTGAAATGTACAAACTTACCCCTTCTCAAAGGCTAAAAGTGTCAGACAATGTCTGAACTTCACAGAAGAAAATTCCTTGCTTTGATTTAATCCACTTACTTGATATATCTACCAGTGTGTTTTTCAATACACCTATGTGTATGTTCATGTGTGTGTGTGTGCATGGGTCAGAAGACGGTTATGGAGGAGTGAGGTCTCTCCTTCTACCATGTAAATCTCCAGAGATCAAACTTAAACTTAGGTCTTCAGGCTTAACAGCAAACACCTTTTACCCTCTGAGCCATCACATTGGCCCTACCAATATGTTTGAATGTACCTTGATTTATTACTATTTTTGTTCTGTTCCTATTAAAATGTCATGAAACACACCACATTGAAACATTGTACTTAGGGTCATCTGAGTCTATTCTCCTGAGCCTAGATGCTCATATCTGGCTCTAGAATAAATTATCTCTTATTCCTTTTGAGGTGGCAGTTGTGTTTTTGCATTTATGTTGAGCTGCTGAGCATAAGCAACGTTGAAAATTGAAGATCAGTGATACAGAACAGCCATGTGGGTATGTCCACCAAGACTACAACAGGAGTCCACTTTGGAGTGCTTACCTGAAAAACGTGTGTGTTCTGGAATGATGGGTGTGAGGAACAGTTGATCATAGCAAAGGATTGAAAGCAACGGCATCTTCAAGGGACAGGTTAAATTGCAATACACCCATGCAACAAAATGCAATGCCTATGGGAAGAGAGGAATCTCTGCAGGTACTTTACAATTTGAAGGCACATGCAGGAAGTGGGTACGGTTAGAACAAAGGAAAAAAGCAGGGTTTTGTTTATACAAAGGGTAGGGCTTGGGAGATGGCTTAACGGGCAAAGCTTGAGGATCTGATTCTGGATCCTCAGAACCCACACAAAAGCTAAATATGGTGCCATATTCCTGGCACCTGAGAACTTGGAGTTGAGGCAGGCAGATTTCAGGGGCTTGCTAAACAGCCAAGCTAATCAAAACAGCAAGCTCCAGGTTCAGAGAGAGACACTGTCTGAATGAATGAATGAATGAATGAATGAATGAATGAACTGGATAGAGGGCCCACCAGCTAAGAGCACTGGCTGCTCTTTCAGAAAACCAGAGTTTGCTTCCCTTCTACATCCAGCAGGAAACAATCTGCCTACAACTCTAGCTCTAGGGGTTCTGACATTGATGTATCAGGTGATACACACAAACTTAAAGAAAAATAAGAATAAATCTTACCAAAAAAGCTGGAAAGCAATTGAGGAAGGCACCCAACATTGACCTCTGGTGTCTATATACACACACAGGTGACTGCACCAGCTTGTGTGCTCACAAGCACACACACACACACACACACACACACACACACACACACACATGCTATATACACACCACACACATACAGCACATATAGATATCAACATAACACACACATATACAGCTGCATACCACACACACACATACACATATATGACACATACATACTGCACACATACATGCACTACATATACATACCACACACATACATGCACTATACTGATGTATATACTACATACACACATAAACATGCATGCATATACCACACATGCACATACACTACACACACACCCCACAGACAGACACACACACACAGGCACACATATTTTTAAAACAAACGAGAGTACAGTTAAGAAGATCCTTTATTTTGCTTACTTGCTGCAGAGACTCTACACCTAAAGAAATAATACTGAAGACAGATGCCCTTCAGGATCAGAAACAGATTGTCCTCAGGGTTTTCATTCACACATTTGGTTCTGTTTTTAATCGTGAATTACCCATTTAAAGACCAATTTCTTAATAATAAATTTATTTTTTCTGAGAGAACTATTTCAAGTCAGATTGAGACATGGCTGTCACACTGAATACGATGCTGAGACGTGGCTGTCACACTGAATACGATGCTTAATTGGCAGGATTTGAATTGAGTCATGGCTTCCGGGATGTGAGAATGAATGCGAACTTGGAATTTCTGCTCAGACCACCGTGGCTAGTGTAAGTGTCTGAACCTCTCCACCCTCCCATCCCATCCCCACCCCACAAAGCACACGTTTGCACACCTCAAACCCTGCTCCAAAGTAAACAAGAAACTAAAGAATCTCTCCCTGCCCAGCTTCTCTTTAAACTGAGTCCTTCTCCCCATCTCTCAGCCTCTTGGCTTTAAGGCTGCTCTGAAGTCTACTGAGACATAATCCTGAGTGCCCTGTGCTTGCTCTCCCCAAGATTAAGTGGGAACAGCAGCAGCTCTAAGCAACCGCCTGCAGCTATTTTACTCAAGTTTATTTCTGCCCACCCAGCGTCAGGCTCTGTGTTTAAGCATCTTTCTTCCATCTCCCTCCCTCCCCCCTCTCTCTCTCCTCTCTCTCTCTCTCTCTCTCTCTCTCTCTCTCTCTCTCTCTCTCTCTCTCTCTCTCTCTCTCTTTCTCCCCCTCTCTCTCTCTAACTGGTTTCTACTGAGTCTAAAACTACAAAAAAGAGAATAAGTATTTTTGAAATTCAAATTTCCGAGCACTCTTTATTTGAAAGTCCGGTAAATTCAGTCATGTATTGACACATATTAGAAAGAAGTATAACCTGTAATTCTATTGATAAGTTATTTCCATGCTCTAAGTAAATGTTATCTATTTATAAATGCAACTCCTTAACACCTGGGATCAGTATGAATAGTTATTGGCTCAACCTTGTGGGGAGTCTTTTTCAGAAATGGGTATTGTGCACTTGGAGGCAAAGAGTTTGTGTGTCCATGCATGAGCTGACCAACATGTATGAGCTGACCGGCATGCATGAGCTGACCAACATGGGTGCTGAGATCCAAACTAGGGTCCTCTGGAGGAGTAACTAGTATTCTTGACATCTGAGTCCTCTAGCCCCCTTGTCTGTGTGCACATGTGTATGTGTGTGTGTATGTACATAAGTGCATGAGTGTGTGCAGGTATATGTGTCCCTTTGTGTCTGTACAACAAAAGACAACCTCAACTCTTATCTTTCTGGCACCACCTATCTTGTGTGTGTGTGTGTGTGTGTGTGTGTGTGTGTGTGTGTGTGCATGTTCGCACATGAATGTATATGAAAAGACATGTGCACACATGCCAACACAAATGCATGTGCATGCAGAGAGGAGTGCATGCTGCCACAGTGCTCACGTGATGATCAGAAGACACCTTTAGGTGCTCATTGTCCATTTTTTGAGCCAGGGTCTCTTTGTTCCTTCTCTAAGCTAGCTGACCCGGGAGCCTCTGAAGACTCTCCTGTCTCCACCCCCTTCATCTCACAACTGGAACACTGAAATTCTAGGCATACCTTACTGTGTACAGCTTCACATGGGTTCGAGGGATTTGAACTCTGGACCCTATGCTTATGAGGCAGTTGTTTTACCTATGGAGGCATTTTCCAGTCTACTAAAGGCCGTATTTGCTTAAGGTAAAAGAAATTACATTTGACAATGGCATCTTACTGTTTTTCAACCTTTTTCCTACCTCACAAGCTTCACTGAGACTCCTTAGAACCAACCGTATGTGAGTGGACAGAAGCTACAGACTCTGAAGCACGCGGGCCGTATGCAAATACTATGGATTTGAAGTCTGGAGAGATGGCATAATGGTTCAAAGCACTTGGCTATTCTTCTAAGGATCTGGGTTCAGTTCCCAGCACCTGAATGTTGACTCACAACCAGCTCCAGGGGACCCAACCCCCTTTTCTGACATCTTTGGGCATCGCACACAGCTGGTACACACAGAGACATACATTCAGGAAAAACAGTCATAAACAAGAAACAAAATAAATAAAACTTTAAAAGAAAACAAACCTTGTGTCTCGGATTTTGCCTAGAAATTTGCCCAGGCATTTGAGATGGACATGAAAATACTATCAAATAAAACATGAACAAGAAATTTTGATTCTTCCAAGAGATATTCTGGATGTTTCTTGGTTAATGGTCCCTATACCATTTTTTTTTTAAAGATCTTATTCTTGGGACTTGGCATTTCATTAGAGGCTTCAGACATAACTGCTTCCGACCGGCTTAGGAAGCTTGGTGGCTTTCATATCCACTATGCTGGCTCACTGACCATTTGGGGCGCCTGGCACTGGCAAAGCATTATCTCTCATTTCCTGGGTTTAGTGAGCAACTGGTGCCTGGTGAGTTGACCATTAAGTTTTTATTGAGGTGAGCAGATGAAGGACCCTGACACTGGTCACTGAACTGTATCTGCCTTGTAATGAGATTGTTGATGGGGCTCAACCTACTGGGCAGAGAGGCCCAACCAAGCTCTCTAGAGGCACCATTAGACTTCCCTGGTTCCTGTTCTATCAGATGATAAGGCAGAGCAAATGTATTGCCTCCCCCATGAGAATGCTGAGTCCCTTCTGGGGGCTGGGATTGACTGACAGCTGGTCTCCCATAAAGAGGCAGGCTTTGAGGTGAAGTAGAAAAAAAGATGTCTAGACTGAATTGGGATATCAAAGTCAGACCCCGCTATAAATTAGCTTGACTTCGGAGAAGCAATTTTCTCAGAAATACACCTGTAAGAGAATGGCTGGGCACCCTGCTCAACCGTGACGCTGGGAGCAAATCGGTTTTAGTGGAATACTTGGGACTAGTTCCCAAGGTCAGCCTTTCTGAACTCACTGTGCATGTGTGTCCCCTCACACAGCACTCAGGCACACTCAGAGCAAACGCTGATGAGATGGAAGACTCTGGTGTGGAGGTTGCCTGTGGCAGGCTCAGTTATGCTGCAGGATGCCGGATCCCTCTAAATATTTCCCAGGGTAGCTGTTAGACAATCTCCCATTGCTTTAGAGGACTCTGTTGCTTTCACTGTTCTCTTCCTAGAGCCACTCAGAGTTCCGAGAGTGATGGTTCTTGGAAGTCATTAGATTTTGACTACACAGCTGGTCCTTGTCACCTGTCAGCTTTGGCAGCCCCATTCTCCTGATCTGCTACCCTGGCCTCCTGTGACTTCTTTCCAGACATCAACAATGACTTCTTGTCACATCCCAAGGTCAGAGCTGAGGACTCCAAACCCAACCTCTGGAATTCTGGTTTGACTCCACCTTTGCGGGAGAGACTAAATGTACCCTTAGCAAACCAGGGTGATCTTTTTTGTGTTGGACTTTCTGGGTGCAGCTCACCCAGCTATGAAAAAACAGCGGAAATAGAGACAGAAAAATGGCTGATTTAGAAGCTAAGGGACAATGGGTGGCTCCATTTGTCTTGGTTCAGGGTTCTGATTTAGTGCTGGGAGAGGGAGGTGCCTGCAGCTCCTAGCAACTACCTGTGATATTTCTTAAAGATTATTCATAAATATGTGCATAGAAAGTTGTAGAAACTATCTGGATACCTTGTGTCTTTGCTCCAGTTTCTACTAATGGCCACCTCTTCCATGCCTATACTACAGTTTAGCGTTCAGAAAACAAACAGGCACACGACAAGAGTAACTTTAGCATGGACATAAATCAGTGAAGAAGTCAGCCAAGACACAGCAATTTTATCCCCAAGAAGTTCACTCCCCTCTTTCTCTACCACCATCATTACCACATCCCTTGCCCCTGGCAACCACTAATTTTCTCTATCTCTATAATTTTGTCATTATGGAAATGCAATCATATAATATGTGACCTTTTGAGAGTGTCTTTTTATGTATGTCTCAATTCTATTTGCTGAAAATTTGTTAAGAATTTTATATCTCTCACTACCCCATCCTCTTTTCTCAGTCACCAACTTTCAACAGCATTCCTTGGGAACCCTCTGGCCAGGGAAGCAGATTGGCCAGTGAAGCTGGTAGTGAGTTTTAGACCTTCAGTCTCCCTCCTCTCCTTCAAATCCAGCCCCTCAGTCTCACCCCAGCTGTATAGAAAACCACACGGTATGACCTCTCTTCCCTCTTTGCCCCCATTCCCAAGAGACTAATCAGATACTGATGGAACACCCTGCTTTCCTCTCACCTGTGAATCCCCTTAGCCCTTCCATCTAACCAGTATTTATTCCTAAGTGTCAGTGCTCTATATCTAGAAACACATTCTACCTGGATAATCAAAACACTAAATGTACAGAACAAAGAATGAGTATTAAAAGTTGCAAGGAAATTATTAAATAACATATAAGGCAGATCTATTAGAATTAAAACCCTGACTTTTCAATGGTGACACTAAAAGCCAGAAGTTCCTGGACAGATGTTCTACAAAATATAACAGAGAAAGATGTCATCCCAGACTACTCTACCCAGAAACATTTTCAATCACAATAGATGGAGAAAAAAAGGCATTTCCTGATGAAAACTAAATGTAAGCAATATCTATCTATAATCTCAGCTCTATCAAAGGGCCAGAAGGAAAACTGCAGCGTGAAGAGGTTACCTACACATGAGAAAACACAAGGGATCAATGTAATAGACCAGAATGATGAAAGAAAGAAAAAACCCTACACCACAACTAAATAACAAAAGCCAACAAACACTGAGCAATGATCTCAGTCCCCCCCCCCCCTAAATAAAACAGCACAGAGTAACAAGATGGATTTGAAACAGGATATATTCTGCTGTATCAAAAAAAAACACATCTGAACATCAAGGATAGTTATCTCTATATAAAATAAAAGAACAAGGACCTAAGAAGCAAGCTTGTGTAGCTATTTTAATATCTGACAAAATAGCCTCCAAACAAACACTAATCAGAATAAAGGATTCTACATACTGAAAAGGAAGTCCACCAAGAAGATATTGCGACTCTTCAAATGCATGCACCAAACACAGAAGCACCCAAGTTTGTAAAAGAAGCAATACTGCAGCTTAAATTGGGCGCTGGTCCTCACACACTGAGAGTGGGAGACTTCAGTATCTCATTCTTGCCAATAGACAGGTCACCCAGACAAAAACTAGGCAAAATGCTGGAGATAACCAACACCATAAACCAATTTTACCTAACAGATATTTGTAGAACATCTCAACCAAACACAAAAGAATATGTCTTCTTCCCAGTGCCTCACCGAACTTTCTCCAAAACTGACCATATAGTCAGATACAAAGCAAGTCTTGACAGATACATGAAAATTAAATTAACACCCTATGTCTCATCTGACCAGGATGGATTAAAGTGGATATCAACTACAACAGAAAGCTTACAGACTCATGGAAACAGAATAACTCACTACTGAATGACAAATGGGTCAAGGCAGAATTCAAAAAAGAAATTTAATTTTTTTTTAGAAATGAGTGAAAAGGAATACACAGCATACCCAAATGTATGGTACACAATGGAAGCAATTCTAGGAAGTTCATAGCACTGAGTGAACACATTAAAACAAACAAAAACTGGAAATATCTCATACCAGCAACCTAAGGAGACACCTGAAAGCTCTAGAACAAAAAGAAACCATGACCCCCTCAAAGGAGTAAGTGGCAAGAAATAATCAAACTGGGGGCTGATATCAATAGGATAGAAACAAACAAACAACACAAAACAACCAACAAATAAACAAAAACAAAAGCAACCAATGAAACAATGAGTTGATTCTTTGAGAAAAATCACAAAATTAACCAACTGTTAGCCAATATAGCTAAAAAGAAGAGAGAGAAGATACAAATTAACAAAATTAGAGATGAAAATGGGATGTAAGTACAGACATAGAGGAAACCCAGAGAATCATAAGGACATATGTCAGAAATGTGTACTCCACCGATGTGAAGAACCTAAAAGAAATGTATAAGTTCCTCAAAATATACTATGCATCAAAACTAAATAAAGATCACAGAAGCAATTTAGATAGACCTCTAACCTCTAGCAAAATAGAAGTAGTAATTAAAAGTCTACCAACAAAAATGAGCCCAGGGCCAGAAGGTTTAGCACAGAATTCTACCAGATTTTTAAAAAAGAAAACCAATACTCCTCAAATTCCCCAGTTCTTTTTACAAGGTGACAATTACCTTGATATGAAAACCACATAAAGACCCATCAAAGAAGGAGAAATACTGTTCTGGATAGTTTTATGTCAACTTGGCACAAGCTAAAGTTGTCTAAGATTAGGAAACCTCAATTTAGAAAATGCTTCCATAAGACTGGGCTGTAGGCAAGCCTGTGGGGGCATTTTCTTAATTAGTGATTGATAGAGAAGGACCCAGCCCATGGTGGGTGGTGTCATAGAAAACAAGCCAATAAGCAGCACCCTCCATGGCTCTGCGTCAGCTCCTGCCTCCAGGTTCCTGCCCTGCTGAGTTCCTACCCTGACTTCCTTTAATGATGAACAGTGTTGTGAAAGAGTAAGATGAAAATCTCTTTCCTCCCCAAAATACTTTTGGTCATGGTGCTTCATTGCAGCTATAGTAACCCTAACCAAGACAAATACAGACCAATTTTCCTTATGAGTATAGACACGGTAATTCTCAATAAAACACTTGCTTCCGGAATCCAAAAACATACCAAAAGATTTTCCACTATGAACAAGTAAACTTAGTTCCACAAATGCAGTAATGGCTCAACATACATAAATCAATAACTGCAATATCCCTGCCCTCCGTAAGCAGACTTAAAAACAAAACCCACAGAATCATCTCATTTAGATGAGAAAAAGCCCTTTGACAAAATCCAACATTCCTTTATGACGAAAGTCCTGGAGAGATTAGGGATAGAAAGGAAATGCCTCAGTATAATAACTGCAGTTTACAGAAAGATCATAGCAAGCATCACCTTAAATGAAGAAAAAAACAAAAACAAAGCATTTCCACAAAAATCAGGAACAAAACAAAGTTGTCTACAATCTTTTTTATCGATTTAGTACAGTAATTGAAGTTTTACCTAGAGCAATAAGACAACGGAAGGAAACCAAGGGGATATAAATTGAAAGGGAAGTAGTCAAAGTATCTTTATTTGCAGATAATATAATAAAATACATAAGTAACCCAAAAATTTCACCAGGAAGCTCCTACGGCTAATAAACACTTTCAGCAAAGTAGTTGGATATAAAATTAACTCACAAAATCAGCAGCCTTCCTATATACAAATGACAAATGGTCTGAGAAAGAAATCAGGGAAATACCTTTTACAACAGCTTCAAATAATATAAAACACATTGGGGTAACTCTAGTCAAGCCAGTAGAAGACTTACGTGATAAAAATTTCAAGTATTTGAAGAAAGAATTGAGGAAGACCTCAGAAGATGGAAATATCTTCCATGCTCATGGATTGGTAGGCTTAACATAGAAAAATGGTCATTCTACCCAAAGCAATCTACAGATTCAATGCAATCCCCATCAGAATTTCAACACAATTCTTCACAGAACTTGAAGAAACAGATTTCAGCTTCATATGAAGACATGGGGTGGGAGGGATAGCTAAAACAATTCTGAATAATAAGAGGACTTCTAGAGATATTATATGAAGACATGGGGAAAAAGGGATAGCTAAAACAATTCTGAATAATAAAAGAACTTCGAGAGATATCACCATCCTGAGGCTTAAGTAGTGCCACAGAGCTATAGTAATAAAACCAGTGCAGTACTGGCACAAAAATAGGTATGCTGATTAATGAAATTAATTAATGAATACTCAGATAAAAGTCCACCTATTGGCACCTGATTATTGATAAAGACAGAAATATACGCTGAAAAACAGAGAAAGTATCTTTACAAATGGTGCTGGTCAACCTGAAGCCTGTAGAACAAGACAAACAGATTCATACATGTCTCTGTGCATAAAACTCAGTTCCAGATAAATCAAAGTATTCATCCCAAGACCAGATACACTGAATCTTATAGAAGAGAAAGTAGGGGATAGTCTTGAACTCATTAATTGGCACAGTAATAGACTCTCTGAACAAAACATAGCACAGGCATTAAGAACAATTAATATTTTGGGTTATGAGCCTGGCCTTGATTGACTGAACCATTTCTCCAGTCCAAGAACAACAATTAAGAAATGGGATCTGATGGGAGATTCTATATGGCAGAGGACACTGTCATTCATATAAAGCAGCAGCCTACAGAATGGGAAAAGATTGTTTTTTTTTTTTTTAACCAGCTACACATATAATAGAGGGTTAATATCCAGAGTATATTAAAATCTCCAAAAAAAATAATAAAACCAGGACATTAAGAAAATATCAAACCCAATATAAAAACGGGGTACAAATATAAATAGGGAATTGTCAAAAGAGGAAAGTCAAAAGGCCAAGAGAACTTAAAAAACTATTTAATATCCGTAATCATCAGGAAAATGCAAATCAAAGTAACTGTGAGATCTCTGCTAACACCAGTCAGAATGATTGGAATCAATAAAACAAATGACAGCTTGTGTGGACTAGGGACATGAGAGTGGAAATGTGTGGATTAGGGACGTGGGAGTGCACACCTGTGCAGCCACCATGGAAATAAGTTTGACGGTTCCTTGGAAAGATGGGAATCGATCAAGATCCAACTGTACCATTCCATAGGATGCGCCATTCTATTACGGAGATGCTTGCTCAGCCATATTCAATGCTGCTCTATTCATTATAGCTGGAAATCAGAAATAACTTGCAGGCCTGTTAATAGACAAACTGGTAAAGAAAATGCAGTGCACATTTACATGATGGAATATTACTCAGCCTTTAAACTATGAAATCATGAAATTTGCAGGTAAGTGGTGTATGTTCACCTATACATGGATGTTAGCAGTTAGTCATTGATAATAAAGGTAAGATCCATAGAACCACACAGGGTATTATAAACAGTGTGACTAGAGGAGAGGATAAATTTCTGTGGGAAGGTGGAGTAGAACGGGTATGAATGAATAAGATGGGGACTGGAACTGGACGAGCAAGGGGAAGAAAAGCTAAAACCGAGGAGCATTGATGGGTCACATGGAACCTAATACTTCCTAAATTATACACATTTATGAAGATGACCTAAATAAAATTGCCAAATAACAGGGAAGACTGACTCCTAACTGAACATCTTTTGTCACCAAATAAAGCTTCCAGGACCAGGAATGGGTTACATCTTACCAACTTCTTGGCCAAAAGAGTCCATTGGGAATCTCCAAACAACCTAGGATACCACCAGGATACTGAGTGTAATGTTCTTTAGCTGAAGTCATCACCCATACAGCTGAACACAGAGAAGTCTGGCTGGTACCTGCTTAGTTCACACCTATGGACTAGTTTCCATGATACCAAAAGGTACCCTACACACTACCAAAGGAGTCTACAGCGTTGTCCTGCCTGCAGGACATACTGGGACAGTAGTGGCACAAAGCTGTGAAAGTAACCAAGCAATATATGATTTGAGTTACAGCCAATACCACGAAACCTGTCTTAGTTAGGATTTTGTTGCTGTGAACAGACACCATGACCAAGGCAACTCTTACAAGGATAATATTTAATTCAGGCTGGCTTACAGGTTCAGAGGTTCAGTTCATTATCATCAAGGCAGGAGCATGGCGGCATCCAGGCAGGCATGGTGTAGGAGGAATAGAGAGTTCTACATCTCATTCTGAAGGCAAACAGTAAAAGACTGCCTTCCCAGCAGCTAGAATAAGGGTTTTAAAGCCCTCACACATAGTTGCACACCTATTCCAACAAGGCCACACCTCTAAATAGTGCCATTCCCTGCCTAGGCATATTCACCACCACAAAACCCATACCTGAAGCTGTTCGGGTGTTCAATATCCTGAGACTAGAAAGGTCAGGGACCGAGGGGGAAACCAAATACTACTGTTCTGCTAAAGGAATGTATAAATAACATGTCCCCTCACATCTGCTGTACTCATAGATCTGTGCCTTGCTTGGACACCATCATCAAAGCTTCTTCCTGCAGCAGATGGGAACAAATACAGGAACCCACAGCCAGACCATATGCAGAGTGAGAGACCTTGGAACACTCGGCCTTAGGTGGGATGTCTCCATGTAATCCCTCCCCTTGGGGTTCAGAGAACTCTAAGGAAAAAAATGGGGAAGCAATGAAAGAACCAGCAGGGCTAGAGAACACCAGGGAATCGAGGCCTCAACATAACAGGGCTGCCACACGTACAAACACATAGAGTGGCAGCATTCACAGGGCCTGCATGGGCTGCACTGGATAGGTCTCACAGCTGAAAGAAAGGGACGCACATAGCCATCCCCAACCCCAGAAGCTGTCTCCAATGGAGAACCACAAAGGAAAGCTGAGTTTTCTCCAAATCGGTGGTGTGTTAAGCAAAGGGCCAATGCAAAACAAGGGCAACATTGGACATCCTTCATTGCATAACATTGAGTCAAGGTAGTTTGTTTCTTTGTTTTTGACATTACAGTCCTTTGCATATATATTATGGCTTCCCAATCTTAATCTTTCTCACCTGCACAGCACTACCCTTTCTTTCTTCACTTGATCTCTCAGGCTATAACACCTTCTGGAAGTTCATAAGCACTGGATTTGGCTCTGCAGTGATTTGTTCCCACAGAACTTCAGTTCATCACAAATCCTGCCACATCTGCTTCCACCTGGATGTTTAACAGTCCCCAGAATGGGGACATAGTCTCCTTCTGCTGATCCACCTTTGCACTTCTCAGAGGGGAGAAAAATGTACCCAGCATTCCCTTGGGGGATGTTTACCCATCCTGGATCAGTCTTCTCCAGCACCATTTCTCTATTTTCACCCCTGCATGTGCATTGCCCCTGATGCTCATGAGGGCCCCAGGGACCAATGCATACCTGGCACCCACCTGCACACATGTTTTATTTACTTTAGTAGAGGACCAATAATCCCACAGTCTAACAGGATGACCCTGCATGACATTCAGATGCAGAGAGTCTTGGCATCTGTGAGGAAAACAGATAAAGCAGTAACCACCCGAAGACATTTGCTTCCCTAACATCAGCAGACACAGGAAGACAAAAACAAAAAAACATCTTTATGCATGAAGATTCTGTGTAGACCTTAGGTCCAGTTCTTCCTCCAATCTCCCTATGTCAGAATACATAACTCAGACTCAAAATATATTTATAAATACCTTGGCCATATAACTAGACTCTACTCTGACCAGGTCATAACAAAAACAACCCAATTATTTTAATCTACGTTCTGCCCCGTTGCTGGTTGTTTGTGCTCAGATACCATGCGCCCTTCTCCCCTCTTCTTCCTGGGTGAATCTTCTTGCCTGACTCTATCCCAGAATCCTTTCTGCCTCCAGATGCCCCACCTCCTATTTCCTGCCTAAGCCACAGTCCATCAGCTTGATTATTGACAGATGCTGCATCCATACAGACATAAGATATTCTCTCTACAATTTTGGCAGTTACTCTTTCCATTTGAAAAAAAAAATGTCTCATACAATCTTTGTGGGGCTTTAATGCTATTGGCTGGTTAAATTACTAGAAGATTGTATCCTCTGCTGATGTAACCAGGGAATGCTGGGAGTATTCTTTTACCCATGAGGTATAATTTGTTAGTAAACCCATCTATGTCTGGAAAGTGCTTTGATGAGAGTCTTGTTTGATCGTTTGGGGTGGTGGTGTTAGTGGCACTGGGAAGTGGTAGTTGGGGTGGGGGACTAGGAGTGGGGATGGTTGGAACAGTCTCACTATGTAGCCCTACATAGACCTGGAACTTGCTATGTAGCCTCAGATTCAGGGAACTCCTGTGTCTTGAGCGCTAGGATCAATGGCTTGTACCACTGCAGTTAGAATTTCAATCCTAATAAGCCCATATAAAAGACACACAATCCAGATATTTTATTTACCAGTCACATGCCCAGATTGGGCAGATCTGGAGTATACCAACATACCCCCCAGGTATAAAGCCCCCTGTTACTTGCTGTTTCTCTTGATCACTTGGTTCTGATGCACGGAGGCTTCCTCCTCCATCTCCCTCCTCTGAGACCCCCACCCCCGACCTACAATCCCTCTCTGGAGCCTTCAGTCCCACCTTTCTTCCTCCACTGCCCCAATCTCAGACTCTAGCCCTCTACTGACCATTAAAATTGGGAAGAAGGTTCATGTGGCATCTCTTGAGTGCATGAGGAGCTGCTCACTGGGACAACCACCCTTTGAGGAACCAATATTTAGCATTAGAACACAAGCGGCATCAGACCAACTCACTACACACCACCACAGTGTTCAAGAGTTTTAACTTTATAGGCCTATTCACATCAACACCTTCTTATTGAGGGTATTTGAAAAAGAATTGATGCGTTTAACCAGAGTGGTCAGATTGCTGTGAGGAGTGACTGACTCTTCCTGAGGTCAGCCGGGTCTGACACATGCTACTCTTTTTGCTGCTGTTGGTCCTTTGCATTCTGCCGATGTCCTTGTTCATCTTGCTAGAAGTTTGCCAATTGTAACAATCCCTTTAAAAATGTAATGTTTGTGTCACAGGCTTTCCTCCTTTGTTTTCCTCTTTCAGCATCACAGGTCTCGGCTTTATCTCTAAGGTTCCACTCTGTTTATTTCCACTCGTGCTTCCTTGGGTTTTGAGATGGAAGCTTACATTATTGACTTGAGACTTTTCCTCTTTTCTACCATCATTTTAACCGCCGTAAGTGCCTTTCAGATCTGCCTTAGGTTTTGGTATTTGCCTTGAGAATCCCTCTTTGATTCTTTGGCGGTGTGCTGTTTGAGCTCTGTGCGCCGGGAGATTTTCATTTTTATCTCTTGAGTCTGAGTTCTCATTTGACCCGTGGGTGTGAAAGAACGGAGCGCTGTGACATCAGCTCTTTAAATGCATGGAGCTTATTTTTGCAGCATACTATGGGCTCTGTCTTGGCATGTGTTCCAGGGGCACATGAGAGCAGCTTTCTGCTTGCTAGGTAAAGTAATCCACACACCCACATGAACACACACACATACACACACACACACACACACACACACACACACACGAGCATGTATATACACATGTGAGTGCAAGTGCACATATCCATTCGGCCCTGAAGCACGGCATTGCTCGTATCTGCTTGAGGCTATTCTGTCAGCTGTTGAGAGACGGATGTTTAAGTCTCCCGCAATGAATATGAGTTCTCCCATTACTCCTGTTGGTCCTATGGATTTTGCTTATTTTTCAGCCACTCTGTTTTTTTGTTTTGTTTTGTTTTGTTTTATTCCCCACACACTGAGATCTATCATCTTTCTGTTAGATCGGCCTTTCATCATTACTGAATGCCCCATCTATCCCTGGTCCTTTATTTTCTTTGCTCTGAAGTCAGCTTTCTCAAGAACTAGTACATCTTTTCTTGCTTTCCCTTGGATACCATGCGCATAGTCTGTCTTTCTTAATCCTTTTTCCTAATTTTACTTCCTTTACTTTACTTGAAGTAGGTTTCTTAGTGACAACGTGCAGCTGAGTCATACAGTTTTATTCAGTTAGCCAATTGGTCTTTTTAAAATTTTTTAAATTTTTTCTTACATTTATTTTAATTGTGTACGTGGTGTGTGGGTGGTGTATGAGCACATGTCTATTCAAGTGCATAAGCCTGTGCACATGCACACAGAAGGCCAGAGAAGGACGGCTACTCAGTGAATCTAGGGATACAACTGAAGTCACTGATCCCAAATACCCTTCCTGTCTCTCACCCACAAAGTTATCACCAAAAAGATTATCATTAGAATAAACTCCTGTGCTAAATAGCCCTGGTATGGACACCTCATAGTGCCTTCCTTGGGAATCCAGGTTGTGCTTTCTGGCTATTGTTTCATGGTTCTCAGCCTGAACTTCTCCTTAGCAGTAAGAAAGAGTGCAGGACTTGGGCTTGGGAGCTCTGAACTACACTGTGGCCATGGCCAAGTAAAAGCCTTCCCCAACTCTGCTTCTGCTATCTCTGCAATGTCCTTGATGAAGGATCTCTCCCTGCATTAGTTAATGTCTTCATTGCTGTGGCAAAACACCTGACAGAAGCAACTTAAGAGAAAGAAAGGTTTATATAAGTTATCTGTGCAATCTGTCTTAAATACCTCTAAGTATAGACTTGACACAACCAGGAGTCATCTGAGGAAAGCCTCAAGCAATTGCTTAGATTGGATTGGCCTATGGGCATGTAAGAGAGAAGCTGTCAGGATTATTAACTGATGAAAAAAGGCTCATCCCACTGTGGGCAGCATCATTCCCTAGGCAGTTTTAACAATAGTATAAACAAACTGGCAAAGCATGAGTGAGCCAGAAAACTTTGGGATCATGCCTTGAGCCCCTAACATTGGACTATGATTGGGAAATATAAGATGATAAGGAGATGCCTTTCCTTCCCTTAATCGCTTTCTTCAAGATGTTTGATCACAGCAACAGAAAAGAAACTAGAGCACAGTCTATCATAGTGAGGAAGTTACACTGTATCCATAGTCAGGGAGCAGAGAAAGACATGTGTTGACCCTGGTCTGTTTCCCACTTTTTTCTTAGTTCAAAGCTGCAGCCCATGGGATGGCAGCACCCACATTTAAAACAAATCTTCCAGACTAATTTAGCCTGAGCTAGAAAATTCCTCACAGGGGGCTGGAGAGATGGTTCAGCAGTTAAAAGGACTGACTGCTCTTCCAAAGGTCCTGAGTTCAATTCCCAGCAACCACATGGTGACTCAAAACCATCTGTAATGTAATCCAATGTCCTCTTCTGGTATGTCTGAAAACAGCTACAGTGTATTCGTGTTAATAAAATAAATAAATCCTTTTTTAAAAAAAGAAAGAAAAGAAATTTCCTCACAAACCCAGCCAGAGGTTTTTTTTTTTCATAGTGATTCTAAATATTGTCAGTTGACAACCAAGGTTAACTGTCACATACTAAGAGGTTTCCCAGATTTGTGGTTTATAATTATTCTTTATTGGGTTCCCTCTCTCTAAAACACACACACGCACACACACACACACACACACACACACATTCATTCACATGCACACAAGCACACAGGCCCCTGCCCACCAACCATTTTGTCCTACATAAGTCTTGAAGGAGGATTTCCCCATGTGCTCCTATAAAACATTATAAACCTCATTCATCAGGGTTTTTTTTTTTTTTTTTTTTTTTTTTTTTTTTGAAATCTTGCTCATTTAAATTGTCACAGCTCAAGAGCTCCGGGATTTCAGCCTTGGGAAGAGGAAGGCTCGTCAGCAGAATTTCCCTGCTAATTTGTAAAGAAGAAGAGGGATATTAAAATCCTTCCACTCTGCAGAAGTCAGGAGAGAAACCACAGACAGGAACGCCCAAGGGGGTAGTAGAGAGAAAGTCCCACAGATGCCTGAGCTCTTGAGGACTTGGTTTATTCCTGTTGGAGCCAGGAAGGTGTGTGCATGGTGAGGTAGGAAAATCATAGTTGGTAGAGTCAAGCTCAAAAGGACCTGGTATGGGACATGTTGGGACTGTAACCTGGCTGGGAGACAGCCATGATTTATAGGAGGCAAATTGATAGCCACCTTCAAGGTACAAATGTACTCTGGAGAAGTGCATTCCGTGTTCTTCATCTTTGTCCTTTATCACTTAAGGTCCCAAAGATGATACCACTGGTTAACTTATGTCCAGGAAATGCTTGTTCATACATAAATTCTTTGACATACAGTGACTGGACAAACTGTTCAGAAGTGTTCAAAGAAAGTAGCTTTTTCAAAGTTATTTATGCTTCCTACCCATCAATATTTTTAACACCCAGGAGTATTTTTTTTAAATGCCTAAAGGGATTTTCTTTCAGTCTCAGGCAGTCTTTGAAAATGTATGCATGCGTGTGAAAATGGTCTCTGATCTTTTTGCATATGTGAATACAAAGGAGGCAGGAGGAAAAAAAAAAAAACCAGCCAGCCTGAGACAGGCCATGGGGTTGAGGAACAGAAGAAGGGAACATTGGTTCCGAAGAGCCCTCACTGGGGGGCTCCTGGAGAAATCTGGAGCAGGACTGACTGGGCCCAGTGTTTTCTCCTACCTCCTCTAAAACTCCTGCCCAAGTAGGCGCTGGTTAGTGCAGTAATCACTGTGTGCACCCAGGAGGGGCGGTCCAGTAAGCTGGATGGCTCAGCAGCTCCAGCCTCAAGCCAAAGAAAGGCTTGACTATTCTTAAGTAACGCCTGTGGGAAGAACAGAAGCTGGCTTCTGATGTCAGCAAAGGATGGCCGTGGTGGCAGCAGCAACACAGGTCGGGTGGAGGCACCCAGTAGCAGGAAGTGAAAGCAGGCAGGGAGCACTGCTTTTCTCGAAGACCTCTATAGACCTGAGTGGCTTCTGGAAGGTTCCATCCACTCTAGAGAAGTGACTTCTCCTCTCAGTTCATTCTTCCTGGAAGTGCCTTCACTGATCTGCCCAGACGATTGTCTCTCAGTTCATTCCAGATTCATCTAAGTGAACGAGAGCAACGGAGATCAAGTCAACAAGATCAACGAAGACCAAAGGCCCACAGATTACTTTACACAACCCGGGACTGTGCCTCGGACAGAGCCAAAGCCTGTGAAGAATAAGGAGAAGGAGGAGGAAGAGGAAGAAGAAGAAGAAAAAGAAGGAAGAAGGGGAAGGGGAGGGAGCACATATAATGAAGAATAGGTATGGTGTCTGTGTGGAGAGTTGAATGCACTTCACCGTGAGGGGACTTTACAGAACTCAGTCGGGTAACAAGGGACAAGAACTGATTGTCCTGAGGGAGAGGAGACAGGACATTGGAATGGAAACAAAATGGAGGCAACACTTCAGAATAAACAAACTTCTCTCCTGGGATCGGCTCAGAAGTTTTGGGAGAAAGCTGACCAAGAAAGCTGAGTAAGCTGAAGGTGAGAACATGGGAAGGGCATATGGAAATCTCGTTGCCAGAATGAGGTTCCACCGGAGGAAGCCAGGCAGCGCGCAGAGGTCAGCCGGTGCATTGAAGCGTAGAAGGTGATTGGCTACAGAGTCACAGTTCAGGAAGCAAAGGGTAGCACCCACCCACAATCACAGTGCATCAGGAGAGTAGAAACCAGAGAAAGCAGACATCATGGATAACATCTGAAAGAAGCCTGTCGAAAGAGAAAACCCCGGAAGCCCTTCCCCATCTGGGCTTCATATAACAAATAGAGCATGCCCAGGAAAAGCCTGCACTGCAGGAAGAGGCAGGTGCTGTGTGAATGACCTATAGATGTGCCTTTGGGTGGACACCTTTCCCCAGCTGGCCAGCCTACTTCCATCTCAGGATTGAGTTCTCTTTCTTAAAAAACAAAACAAACCAAACAAAAACAAAAACAAAAGACAATGAAAGCTCAAGGGTGCACACAAGAATCTCCCTGTGAATGGAGAAGTACAGAGATATCATTAGTGGATTGGGTGGTGGGGTGTCTGGGGATGGTTAAGGGAATAGAAGATATCAGATGAAGGAAAGACAACTGGAATTGGGGTATTTCTGGAACGAACTAGAAATCCCCAGGAATCTACAAGGATGATCCTAGCTAAGACTCCAGGCAAAGGATAAGATGAAGCCTGAACTGAGCATCGCCTGAAAGACTTCCACTCAAGAGATTGGGAGACTAACCTGGCCACAAAACTGTAGACTCACAATTTGTCCTGTCTAAAAGATGTACTTAGGTAAACATATCGGAGAAAATTGTGGGATGGTTCAACTTGAGACCCATGTCACAAAAGGGAGCTCACCCCTGGCACTGCCAGGAGGGACAGGAGCTAGAGGGTGGACAGCCAGAGACTTGTGATAGAAAATGATTCGTAATGATATTCTGCTATACTCAGTTGTCGTCAAAGAGTCTCCATTTTCCATACTTCACATGTCCCTTCCCACAATGCATCTGGTTTTAATTGTATGCACATGTTCATAATTAATAGTCATGAGATGGTAAATAGGGATTCTCCCCAAATTTATATAAGGTCTACAATCTTGTACATACATCTCAAACTGATTCAAGTTACATAGACCTTCTTCTATTCTTCATACCCAGATTTATTAGAGGTATACTTGAATAGAAACTATATAAATTTGATTGTTACCAGGAGTGGGGAAACTTGCAACATGGTCAAGTGATGGGAATATGTTTAACCCAGTACAGGTCAGAGGTCAAGGGTTCTGAGGTTGTTTGATGCATTGTTTACAGAGGGGTGTATGAGGGGAAGGACTAGGCTCCCAGTACATAACTATAAACGGAAAGTGTGCATAACCCTAAAACAAATGAGGTTGCGGCCTATGTTAGTGCCTGCCTAGTTTTCACAGAAGCACAAAAGGTAAGAGGCTTTGTGAAGATCATGTGGTATGGAACAACAGGGTGGGGAAGAAGAGTCTGCAGGGAGGAACAGCCAAGGAAAGAAGAACCTGTGGGTGGAGCTAGGAGACTGCTGGCAGCACTGGCTTTTGGAAGATGGCTTGTAAGGTACCAGCACTGGCTGCTCTTGCAGAGGATGTGGGTTCAGTTCTCAGTACTTACATGGTGGCTCACAATCATAACTAAAGTTCCAGAGTATCCAATGCCCTCCACTGACCTTGTCAGGCATCAGACACATACATATACAGACATATACTCAGGTATACACTCATACACATAATTTCTAAAAAGAACCTGGAAGAAAAGGTCATGTACTAAGCGAAGATTTTGCAGAAATCAAGGGCTAGGAAAACCTGAAGTCACTGATCCACAGAATCTGACTTTGAAACGGGTCCCTAGTATGAAAGAGCTTCTAAGGGACTATCAAGGGCTGAGTGGGGTATGAGTGTGGGCCCATCCTGCTGAGGTCAAGGCCTAATTTCTCTTATGGAAGTAGAGCAGTGAAGGGGACTTTGATCTTGCTCAGTGGGTGAAGAGATTTTACTGAAGGGTGAGAAGTTGGTGGGGGGGGATTCAGGGGGAGGGTAGGCACTGTCTGGAGATAGACAGGCTCGCTAAATTTCAAAAGTTGTGTTACTAAAGGGAATGGTATCCTGGCAAATGGGATCTAAGGAAGGCCTCAAAGTCACACCACAAATCAAACATCACACAAGATATTTATTTATTGGGAGGGGAAAACCCAGGAAGGTGGGCGCTGCCTCTGCTCTGGTGAAAAGACAGCAGGGATTAAGGAGTAGGCAGGATTTATAGAGGATTTCTTAGGGGGTGGAGCTTTAGGGTGCGAAGTGGTGGGATTTCAAGACCTGAACTTGAGCGGGGCCTCGGGGATTGGTGGGTTTTTTTTGTTCAGGGATTGGTGGGATTTTTTTTTTCTTGAAGGGCGGGGCCTGGCCATTCTCCCACCTTGAGGCTGGGAATGACAGTTCCGGCCTTAGAAAACTTGATGCGTACCTGTCTTGAAGGTTTGCAAAAGCATACAAAGTTTACAAAAGGAGTTCCAGGCACGGGTAGGCTTTCCCTGCAGGGGAATGAATAGCCAACAAAAGTAAGAAGTTAGGGGCGGGTGCCCTCGCCATGAAGAACCCTTATCACACAGATAACCTGAATTCGGTTCCATGGGCCCACATAGTAGCTAAGAACTGTCTGTAACTCCAGCTTCAGGGAATCTAACACCCTCTTCTGACTTCTGCGGGTCCTGCATGTACACGATCTGTGTGCATGCATCCAGGCAAAACACTCACCCATAAAAACAAAACAAAATAAAGCAAAAACAAAAACAAACAAAAACAAGCAATCTTTTAAAGCAGGAAGTTGAGGTGAAAACCAAGGAGGTGAGATTAAACTGCAGGTCAGAACAAAAACTTTGGACAAAAACGCAGGGAGAACCGAGGAGCAAGGAAGGGGACCAACCTTAGGAGAGGGTATTTGATGAGGAAGGAGGAGCAGAAAAAGGAACTGTCCTTGCTGAGCCACACTCACCACCTAGTTGCTTAGCAGATGTTCCACTTCGCCAGCAGTCACTGCATGCTTCGAAGGCCGCTTTGAGAGATTCAAATTCAAGTGTGTTCTCCAGTTCAAGGAAAAATTCAAAGGATATCCATGAACAATAGGGAAACGTTCCAGGAAGGATTAATGCACACTGTGTATACCTTGAGGATGAACAAGTCTCTAAATCATGTATATCTAATCTGGGACTCATGTATCCCATAAGATATATTCAAAGATGGCATTGTGGCAATGTCAAAAGGTTGGAGAGCCTTACTCTAATTTGCCATCCCTGCTCTAGAACTGCTGACCCTACTCAGACTGCTAGGAAGCTGCATTATAGAATTGTGATGCTTTAGCTCATCAGAGGGGTCTTCTTAGAACTGGTTTAGCATTATGTTATCCCTGGGTAGCTTGAACTATAACTTGACGCCTGAATCTAGAGTCTAGAGTCACCTGAAAAGGAAATCTCAGTAGCAGGATTTCCTGGATCAGACTGACCAATGAGCAAATCTGTAGAGGATTATCTTGATGGTTTCTTCATGCAGAAAGATCCTGCCCACTATGGGCAGTACCATTCCCTGAGCAGGCTGCTGAGCTTGGACCCATGAGCAAGCCTGTAAGCAGCATGCGTCCGTGCTATTTTGCTTCAAGTTCCTGCTGTGACTTCCCCCAGCGATGCACTTGAATTGTAAGCCAAATAAATCATGTCCTCCTCTAAGTCCTTTTTTGACAGAGTGTTCCGTCGCAGCAATGAAAAGCAAACCAGAACAGTGACGACTCCTAAATTGTTTAAAGTGGACATAATATATATCTTATATTAAACTTCTTAAATATTTTAATAATGAGGATTTTACATTTTTTTTCTTCCAAAACTGTTTTGTAGATTGAAAATAGTTTCTCCCCTCTCCCATTACTCCCTTTATCCCTCGTGGCTTTGCTTCTATTTGCATGTTATTTATGAATATACTATTTTATGTAACTGGTAAAATCTAGGGAACATGAAGCAGAGAAAAATGCAATATTTTTCTGAGACTGAATTAATTCACTCAATATGAAGATATTCAGTTGAGTCTGTTTTCTTGCAAATAAAAACTGCACTGTGTGTGTACCACACCTTTATGACTCCTCTGTTGGTGGAGACCGACCTAGGTAAGTTCTGTAACTTAGCCATTGTGAGTGGGCTCAAGAGAGCCATGGTGGTCCTAGAGTTAGTTATCTCAATTCTGGGGACTCATTGCCCCAAATCACTTGCCCTGATACAGTCACCTTTGAAAGTTCCCTTCCACTGTTTGTAAGCACTCTTTAAATAGTGACACCCCCCTTCCTCTCTTTCATCTTCATCCCTGCTACCTCCCAGCATACAGATCTTAGAGAACCCACTTTACTATGTAAGTTTCTCTATATTGAGGGAAGAATTGGGTTTAGAAAGGACGTGACAAGAACAAGTGTTGAGGAGGATCTGGAGTGAGCCAAGTGACTGAGTCCTATGCACTGAGGCTCTCTGATCCACTTTGTGGTTAAGAGCACTTGCTGTTCTTCCAGATTACCAAGGTTCAATTCCCAGAACCCATGTGGTAGTTCACAACTGCCTATAACTTCAGTTCCAGGGTGTCTGATGCTCCCTTCAGGCCTCCTTCAGTGTCAAGCACACATATAGGGCACATACATGTAGACATGTATTCAAATACATATGCACATAAATCTTTGGGGGTGGTGCTTGGAGATCAGGGAGACCTTGAACTATGGAACTGAAGTGGCTCCTTAATAAACCTTCCTTACACCTACCCATCATTGTGTGTGTGTGTGTGTGTGTGTGTGTGTGTGTGTGTGTGTGTGTATGCAGAAAATAGCCTGCCCCCTCCTACCAAGCGCTGGAGTGCAAGTGTCCACCCGTGCTCTACCTTCCTGTTTATTGCTTTGATGAAACACCCTGGACAAAAGCAGCTGAAGGGAGAAAGGGGGTTTGTATTAATCAGAGTTCTCTAGACTCACAGAGCTTATGGAATGGTATATATATAGGAACGATATATTTATTGGGATGACTTACAGTCAGCTGTCCTACTAACTCAACAATGGCCAGATGTGACTGGGAAATCCAAGAATCCAGTCATTGCTCAGTCTCACGTGGCTGGGTGTTTCAGATGGTCTTCTGTATAAGCTGGAATCCTGAAGAAGTAGCCTCCAATAGACGTGCTGCAGGCGAAAAAGAATGAGCCCTCTTACATTGTCCTTATGTAGGCCTCCAGCAGAAGGTGTGGCCCAGATTGCAGGTGTGCCTCAAGATTTGGATTAAAGGTATGTATCGATCCAGATTAAGAGCAGGTGTCATTCCCACCTCGATAGGATATATCCAAAGCTTGTGTCTTCCAGCCTCAAGATCCAGACCCCAAAGGTGTGTTGTCATCATGCCTCAAGATCTGAGTCACAAGTGTGTGCCCACCATTTGTGGACTGAAGCTCATTCCAAATGCAGTCAAGTTGATCATCAGAAAAAGCCATCACAGGATGGATATGGATTATTATTGCAGGTCACAGCCCATATGGCAGGGATTCACAGTGGCAGACATTTGAGACCACCCATCACCCCACAGCCACAGTCAAGGGCAGGGAGGAACAAATGCATGAATGCGTCCTGCTAGTGGCTGCTTATATGTCATTCATATGGTTCAGGGTCCAGCCCAGGAAGCAATCCAGCATATACTGAGGGTGGGTGGGCCAAGACAATCCCCCACAGACATGCACACAGGCTAACCTGTGCTAGATAATTTCACAATAATAAAGTTGTTCTTCCCAGGTTACCCTAGGTTATCAGGTTGACAGTTTAAACTCACCAGTTCACCTTTTCTTTTTGAAAAATTCTTATATATTATATCCGGACACCAGTTTCCCCACAGAAGTTTCCCCTCCCCCCTTCCTCCCACCATTCCCCCTCTCTCCTATTCCCCCACCCTTTCCCATCTCCCCTCAGAATAAAACAGGCCTCCCACTGACAGCCACCAAATATTGCGTAACAAGCCACAGTAAGGCCAAGCACATGCCATCACATCAAGGATGGACAAGGTAACCCAGCATTGGGGGAAAGGGTCCCACAAATAGACAGTCAGATACAGGAACTCTCCCCCTATCTCCCGCCCCCACACACTGTTAGGGTTTCCACAAGAACACCAGGCTACTTTTTATTTGGTCTTTGAAGATCAAACTCTGGTCCTTGTGCTTGCAAACCAAATACTTTATGGACTGAGCCATCTCCTCTTTCTCCTGTCGGCGGAAAGGACTCCCAGCGCTCTGTGCACTGTAAATCGATTCTCTGACCTTGTCTTACTTGAGAGCGAGAAAAGATTGGTGAAATCACTCCTATTTGAGAGTCTAAGACACAGGCCACTGGGATTGGAGTGCACCCTGCTCTGAGCTGAACCCTCCCGTCACACTCAGACCCCATCATTCCTTTCCATTCCCCACATTTCCAATGTGGAAATCCATGCCAATCACATGTCATATTTGCCTTGGGGACCACAGTCACCTAAATGAGCCCCAATGTTAAGTGGGATATCAAAGTCTCAAATGTTTGGCATCCTGTTTTCTTTCTTTCTTTTTTTTTTTTAATTAGAATGTGTTAAAAATAAGGCTGTAGTTCCTAGTTCGTTTTTTCTTCAGAGTACACCTCTGTCTCATGGTTGGTCCCTACTGCTGCAACTTCCCTCTCAGACGCAGAGGCAACCTGACAGCATTGTTTTTCAAGCTGTTGGCCGCTATCCACTGCAAGAAAATAAATCACATCCCATCTCTGCCTAGCACTCTCATATACATGCACATAAAACAAAACCCAGTATCGCAAGATAATGCTTAACCGGGGTTGTGACACCTGCTATTTTCTATGCTGTTTTTTAATGTCTGTTGTGATCCACTAAATTGATTTTATGACCCAGCAATAAGTTGCTACTGTGGAAGAAAAAAAAATGCTTCTTTAAAGAATGGTCGGGCCTTTTTCTTCTGTTTGCAGTTACAAGGAGAAGAGTCAGCGAGACTGGGGCTAGAGAGAGGCTTCAGGCCCATCCCACCGGAACTAACTAGGGAGAAGCGGCCCCTGGCGGCTTATTTTACCCTCTTCCCTCCTTCTATAATTATGTTCCTTCCTCTCTCCTTTTTCCCTCCTCCTCTCCTCCCCCTCCCCATCTCCTTTCTCCATCTCTCCCTTCAGATTTCTGGAACCACACTATCTCCTGTCTATTGCTCCCCGTCTCCCTACCCCTGTTTCCTTTCCTGGTTTCTTCAGTAACCTCACGCTATATATCACATCTGGGGGTTTCGGAGGTAGGAGTATTGAATGAGGGAGGGCAAGCTTCATTTGTCTTTCTGGGCTGGGCTATCACGAGACAGAATCAATTCTAGTCCCATCCATTTACCTGCAGAGTTCATGATTTCTTTTTCTTTTTTTTTCTTTTCCTTTTTTTTTTTTTTTTTTGCAGCTGAATAGTATTCCACAGAGTGTCTGTGCTGAATTCTCAGTATGCACTAATTAGTCAGAGGGCATTTAGGTTGTTTTCGTTTCTTAGCTATTGTGAGTGGAACAGCTGTAAACATGGCAGACCAAGTGTCTGTGGACTAGGATGTCTAGTCCTTTGGAAATTTGCCAAGGAGCGGCAGACCTGGGTCATATGGCAGATTTATCTTTAGATTTTTGAGAATTTGCCACACTCACAACCTTAGGAGCTGTCCCAGTTTGTGATCCCTGACACAGGGGGATGACAATTTTCCTCCCTGAATCTCCTCCAGCATTTGTGGTTATCTTTTTTGTTGATCTTTGCCATTCTGAATGAAGATGAATCTCGAAGCTGTTTTGATTTCCACTTCCCTAATTTCTAAGGATAATGCTTATTTTCTTCTAGTTACTTCTTAGCCATCTTTTTCTTCTTTTGAGAACTCTGTCCAAGTCCCCAGCACATTTTCTCAATAGGTCCTTTCCTCCTTCCTTCCTCTTTTCTTTTTTCCTTCCTTTCTTCTTTTTTTCTTTTTTATTTCTACCTTTTTTACCTTTCTTTCTTTATTTTTTCCTTTCTTTTGGATTTTGTATTCTTTGTATATTTTAGATAATTCTCTGTCAGATACAGAGCTGGAAAAGATTCTTTCCATTCTGAGAGACTATCTCTCCACCCAGTTGATTGTCTCTTTAGCTGTGATGGAGATTTTTAATTTTACAATTTATCAACAATATACAAGTTGTTGGCCTTTGTGGGAAGAGGGTCTGAGAAGTGGAAGGTAGGTGGAAATGGAGCTCACAATGCCCAAGGTTAAGACATGGGTGACCAGCAGTAGAGTGCAGATCTAACTTTAATGTTTATCACATGAGCTTATATGTATGTAACTTCTTAGCCAGTTAGGGCATGTTTATATATTCAACAGCAAATCAGGCTGCAACAGGTGTTGTTTAGCATAATCTGACTCAGCTGTCCAAGACTCTGTTCAGGAGTTTGTAGGGGAGGGTCCAATGCCCAGTGGAAATTTCCATGAAGAGAGGAGAAGCAGCCACAACCCCGGCCTTGGGACTTTGGTGCTGTCTCAGACTTATGCTGGGAGCCATATCAGATTATACACGGTGTCCAAAGGATCAGAACTCTTCAGGGAGTTGCAGGAAGGAGCTTGTGGCACCTCACTCTCTGTCCCTTCCTCCACCAGGTTTATCTCCACATCCTCTACAGACCTTAATCTTAGACAATTGGGTGCTATTCAGAAAGCCCTCTCCTACCCAGGTATCATGTCGCATACTGGAAAGTTTTCTTCTAGCAGTTTCAAGTTTCACACTTAGGCTTGTGATCCATTTGGAGGTAGTTTTGTGCACGGTGATAAATACAGGCATAACTTCATTCTTCTGCATATGGACATCCGACTTGCCCACCACACTTTGTGGGTGATGCTTTCTTTTCTTCTATATGTGTTTTCACATCTTTACTGAATATTAAGTGGCTGAGGTTACATGGGCTTCTGTTTGTGTCTTTGATTTTGTTCATTGTCTATACATCTGGTGTGGAGTCAATACCATGCTGTTTTTATGACTGTGGCTCTGTAATATATCTTCAGATCTGGAAGGGTAATCACTCTTGCATTGTACTCTTGGTTCAGGGTTGCTTTGGCTGTCTGAGACCTCTTGTGGTTCTGTATGAATTTTAGGATAGCTTTCCTCATTTCTGTGAAGAATGATGTAAAAGGAATCATTATATTCTAGAGAACTCATATAAAAGACATAAATCCTGGTATTTTGTTTATAAGCTGTAAGCCTAGATGGGGCAGGTTCGGGAGTTATTCTAACTTACATTTTGGGCACACGTCCCTGGTTACTTGCTGTTTGTCCTGGTCACGTGCTCACAGTCCATCTCCTCTCATGGGGCCTCCTCCACTCTCCCTGTCCTTTCTCCTTCTTCAGGTCTCCCCTGAGACCCCACACTTGATCCTCAAGTCTTACCTTTTGTCTCTCCTGCCCAATCACAGGCTCTAGCCTTTTATTAACCAATTAACTTTAAACGGGAAGCAGGGTTCACATCACTTGATGTGCTTGAGGCTCTCCTTGTGGTCACTTTCATGACATGAATTCTACCAATCTGTGAACACAGGATGTCTTTCTGTTTTCCTCTCTCTCTCTCTCTCTCTCTCTCTCTCTCTCTCTCTCTCTCTCTCTCTCTCTCTCTCTCAGAGTTTCCACTGGAGAGCCTCCTTCACTTCCTTGGTTAGGTGTATTCCTAAGTAGCTTCTTTTCTTTGAGGCTATTTTGAATGGGAGTGTGTCCATGATCTCCTTCTCTGTATGTCTGCTGTTTTATAGAAAACATATTAATGTGCAAAAGCCAATTCTGTGTCCTGTCATATTGCTCATGCTCTTCATCATCTCTAAAAAAATTTTCTGGAAGAATTTTTGAGATCTCTCATGTATTTCCTCGTCTGCAAATAGGGATGGGTCGACTTCTTTCCCTGTTTGTATCTCTTTTATGTCACTCTCTAGCCTATAACTCAGCTAGTGTTTTGAGCACAATGGTGAAAAGAAATGGGTTTAGAGGATGTCCTGTCTTGTTTCTGGCTTCAACTGAACCGCTTCTATATTTCTTCCATTCAGGATAATGTTGGCTATAGGTCTCACAAATATAACTTAGCATGTTGATGTAAGTTCCTTCTAGCTCTAGATTCTTTTATCATGAAGACACATTGGATTTCATTGCAGGCTATTTTTGAATCAAATGATAAGTGTGACTTTTGTCTTGTAGGTCCACTAATATGCTTTATATATTTATTGATGTGGGTATGTTAAACCATCCCACATTTCAGGGATAAGACAAAGTTGGGCACGGTGGATAATACTTTTGATATGTGTCTGTAATCCTTTGCGAATGTTTTATTGAGCAGGTTTGAGTCTATATTCGTCTGTTCATCCATTACGTACTGAACGATAGCCTTCATCTTTGTTGTGCCTTTACTTGGATTGGTGTTAGGGTGACACAGGCTTTATGGGAGGAATCTGAGGACGTTTCCTCTGCTTCTATATTTCTAATAGTTTACGAAGGATTGGCTGTGGGTCTTTGAAAATCTGGTAGATTTTGCTGTGAATCCATCTGGCCCTGGGCTTTTCTTTTTCTTTTTTTAAAGCTAGAGTGTTTTTTATTAGGTTTATTATTATTATTATTATTATTATTATTACTATTTACATCTCCTCATTTATTATGGGTCTGTTCAGGTTGTTGACTTCTTGATTTAATTTGTGCCATCTGGCTAAGTCTCGATAGTCACTCGTTTTTTTTAGGGTTTCCAAAGTGATGGAACACAAGTCTGACTTTCTTTACGGTCAGTTATAATGTTTCTCTGTTTGTTTCTGATTCTGTTAATCCTGGCCTCTCCCTTTCTTTCTTTGGTTAGTTGGTCTAAGGAACTCTCAATCTTGTTTACTTTCTCAAAGAGCCTACTCTTAGACTTGTTACTTTATTGATTCCTTTTTTTGCTATTTCGTTGATTTCTGCTCTAATTTTTAATTGTTTCTTGTTGTCGGTTGTGTTTGTATTTAGTTTGTTCCTTTTTCCCCCAATAAAATTTAGTTGCATCATTCAGCGAATTATTTGTGCTCTTTCTGACTTTAATGTAGACCCTGCAGGCTATGAATTTACGTCAAAAGGACTGCTTTCAATGTGAGTAAGTAGCTTTGTGGTTTCATTTTTATTTAGTTCCAGGAATTTTAAATTTCTTATTTGACCCATTAATCAGTCAGTATTGAGTGGTTTGACCTCTGTCAATTTGTGCATTTGCTAGATTTTTTTATCAATTTTAATTTTACTGCATTGTGGTCAGATAGGATATGAGGAGTGATTTCAATCTTTTTGAGTTTGTAAAGACTCATCCCACATGTGGCCTATTTTACTTAGTAGAATGTGTGGAACACTCTATAGATCACTATTAAGTCGATTTGATGTATGATGTGAATTAATTCTGGTGTTTCTGTTTATTTTTTTGTCTAGATTACCTGTCTACTGGAGAAAATGAGGTATTGAAATCACCTACTGTTAATGGGTTGGTATTAATCTGTGTCTACATTCAGTCCTATGTTTTTATGAAATTGGGTGTTCCAGAGTTCAAAGCTTATGTATTTAGGATAACAATATCTTTCTGGTTACCAGTTCCCTTTATTGGAATGAGATGTCTAATCTATCTATTTATGTCTCTGTCTATGTCTCTATCCATCTATTTATCTACCGTCAGTCTCTTCTGGTTAGTTTCAGTTTGGAATGGATTTTATCAGAGGGCAGGCTAGCAGTAGCTGTTTGCTTGTTTCTTGCTCTCACATCACTGGAGCACCCTTGTCCATCCTTCAACTCTAAACTGGTGACTCCCTTTGAAGCTGAATCTTGTGCACAACAGATAGACAGGTTTTGTTTCTTGGTCCCTCCAGTCTACCTTCTCATTTGATTAAAGAATTGAGGCCAGTGGTTTTTTAAAGTCATTCTTGGCATGTCCCCCTCTGTACCTACATCGTTGGGGAGGGGATAAGCATTTGCTTTTTCATTTGTACACCCAGAGGCCCACAGCCCATGGTCAGGCCACAGGATTGTGCAAGAATGTGACAGAAAGATGGGAGAGAAAAAGAAGCTGAAAAGTTTGAACATTAGGAAGAGCAGTGGAAGACGGTGGAGAGGCATGGCCTATGGCTGAGTAGCCTGCCCCACCACCCGAGGCCATGCTGAAATCCCAGATCATGCTATTGATGAGGGCCAAATAGCAGCAGGAATCTGTGTTGATGTTCATGACTCATATCACCATTAAAGACCATGCAGATGTCCCTGGTCTGGGCTGTCACTTAGGACCATGTTGATGTCTAGAGGCTGTGCAGAGCTGGCTCCATCCCTCACTGGCTGCAGCACTCTGGAGAACAGGCCCTGCACCTCACCTGGACAGCTCAGTAAAGCTGCCCATGATGGCAGGGCTTCGGGTGAGCTGGCCCTGAGAGTATGAGCATGAGAAAGTTGCTCCTGCCACGTGCCTCCCATGAAGCGCCATGAACGCAGGGGAGAGGCTTTCCCCCACCCCTGGCAACCTGAGACAGTTGGCAGATGATAAGGTAAGAGCTGGCCTGGCTGTTCGTTGGCTACAACACTCAGGGGAGCAGGCTCTGCACTTCACCAGGGCAGCACAGTAGAGCTAATCCTGATGACAAAGACATAGATGAGCCAACCCCAAGGGAGTGAGAACAGAAGAGATGACCCAAAACCCTTGCAGGCTACAGCAAGGAAAGTGAGTGCAGAACCTCACTGGGCAGCACAGTGGAATTAGCTCTGGTGGCATCGGTGCAGCTTAGCCGCCCCGCTCACCCATGATGGTGCAGATTCGGGAAAACTGATGAGCTGAAAACAGGCTCGATCCAGGGCTTAGAGTTGGCCTACCACACCGTCTATCTCATCTGGGAAGTGCTGGTGCATGTGAAAGGGCTGGCTCTGCAGATCCATAGCTGCAGGATCTCTGTGACAGGGGGCAACACAGGTTATCTAAGAGGAATCCTGGTGAGGATCCAGTATTGATAGTGTAGCAAAAGCCAGATGTCTCTAACCAGACTAATGACTCACTGCAAAGAACATTTGCAAGGAAAGAAGTGTGGACAAACAGGTGTGCTGTGGGACACACTGTGATACTGTACCTGCCATGATGAGATTGTTTTTATGCTTTGTTTTTGTTTTTTATTTTCTTTTGTTGGGTGGAGTTTGCAAGGGCAGATGGCAGATATAAAGGTAGAGAGATAAGAAAGGATTGGGTTGCATGATGTGAAAATCAAAAAGAATCAATGAAAAGTTTTGTTAAGTTGTTCTTGAAATGTGCTAAGTGCAGTCCTCTTGCTAATTTTCAGTGACACTGTGTTCTCAGTGATATTTTGAATTTTAGTAACTATGGTTTCATAATTTCTCCACAGTTTCCCTGCTACGTTCATTTCTTCCTTCAGCCCAAAATATTGCTTCCTCTACCTCCTTTAGGTTTGGTTTGTTGGATAAGAATATTTTTAGGCTGTTTTTGCTGTGGAAAGTTTTTGTTTTCTTCATCAATCATAGCAAGTAGTTTTGCTGGGTATATTATTCAAGGCTGGCCCATCATGGTTTTTATTACTTGGAACATCTCTCCAGGAAACAAAGTTCCCATTGTTGTTCTGCTAGAGTTGCCTTTATACATGTCTTGTTTTATCTCTTGAGGCTTTCAATATGTGTTTTTGTTTGTGTTTGTTTGTTATTGTGTATACTAATAGTAGTTTAAATATAATGTGCTCTGGCTATTTTGTCTTCTATTTGTATCTACTTGGTGTTCTGTGAGCATCTTGTGTCTGTTTGAATGTGTCTTTCCTTAGTTTGGAGGACTTTTCTTCCACATTGTTGAAGATCTGATCTATTGGCTTGGGATTCTTCTCTCCTGTCTGTGCCTGGCAGGCGAAGTTTTGTTTGTTTTCATGGTGTCTCACATTTCCTATGTCTTCCTTTCCTCTGGTTGGTTTAATTTAGTCTTCTTTTCCTATTTGGTCTAGATCCTCTACTTTATCTTCTGGTATTGATATTCTGCCTTCTGCTTGATCCAGTCCACATGTAAGCTTTTCCTTGGGTTTTATGGTTGAGCTGTTGGGTTTCCAGTTCTATCTTCATCTCAGTTTGAACTCTCTTCTGTGCATCTACCTCCTTATTGAATTCAATTGCAAGTCATGGGTTGCCTTTGTCATTTCCATTAGCCTTATGTTTGTGAGTTGGGTTATTGTTGTTGTATTTTGGCATCACTTGGGCATTTATTCTCCTTAAGTTCTTTCCCCTTAGCTTTATTAAGCTGTTTTGAGAGGTGCAGGGGTAATCTTTAAACTCCTTGATGAATAAGGTTTTTTAGATTCTTTGTCCTGAGGTTAGTCTGAGTGATTCTCACTGCTAAGCACTTTCTATGGGCTGGTGGGATTTAGAGATAAAATACTGGCTTAATTCTTTATATTGTTGGTAACTTGGTTATGCAATCTGGGCCAGTGGACTCATTTGGTCAGTTCTAAGTCTTATATTAACAACACATATCAGGGCAGAGAAAGAATCTGTGCCAGGTTGGGCCTAGAAGTGTTAAGTGGCTTGGGAGGGATGAAGTCAGATGGATAGAGAGAACTGGGCTGGTATTCAGGATGTGTCTCCTGGTCTAAGCCTGGACTATGGATCCGGATGAGGTTCAGAGGGACCTATGGGAATGGTAAAGGGGTAGATCCTGGCAGAAGCCTAGAGAGGGGTTGATACACACAGACACACACACACACACACACACACACACACACACACACACACACACACACACAGACATATTTCACTTTCTTCTTTATTTAAATTTTTATTTTTATTTTGCATTCAATTGTGTAAATGTGGGCTTTCCACAGCACAGGTATAGAGGTCAGAACATATCCCTGAGAGTGGCCTTTTTTTTTCCATGTTATCTGAGACAAGATCCCTTTGCTGTTTTTCCAGACATGATGTAATCTGGCCCACAACTGTCTGGACAGGCTTTTGTGTGGGTTCTAGGAATTTAGGTTCTTAAGCTTACAGGGCAAGTGCCTTTACCAACTAGGCTATCTCCACAGCTTCATCAGTAGCAATTTACACCACCTCAATGCCTTAGTTATTTTTCTTTTGTCATGACAGGTCAGAACTAAGACAACTTATAAAAGAAAGCATTTTGGGTCCCTGGGGGCCCATGTCCATCACAGAGGACATATGGTTACAAGCAGGCAGACATGGCACTAGAGCAATAGCAAAGAACTTATAACAGATCTTTAAGCAGAAGGCAGAGCAAAAAAAAGTAGGATGGGAGCATGGAGAGCTAACTGGGAATGACCTCAAAGCCCACCCCTAGTGACATACCACCTCCAACAATGAAACACCTCCTAATCCTTCCCAAACAGTTCCAGCAACCAGGAACTAAGCATTCAAAAATAAGAGCCTATGGAAGCCATTCTCATTCAAACCATCACACTTGGATTTAAGCCTCAGCACCCTAAGTGAGATTGTTCTGCATGATTCATGCCCACGTGGGTTTTCTAGGACTTTCCCATTCCTCTCAGGCTTTATATAGAATTTCCAGAATTTGATTTTGTCAAACAGAAACCGGAGCAACAATCATCACCCTCCCTTGTGAGCCATTCTGTACTGTTTGGTGGAACCATGAGACATCGGTGCTGAATACCACTGACACACACCTAGCAGAGAGGATTTCAGAGAAAACATTCATTTGTATACTTAAATGTTCGCATTAGTCTTTCCAGGATTTGTTTCACTTTGTTCTGCTGAGATGGGGCCTCATGTGTTATAGTCTGGTCTCGAATTAGCTGAGGATGACTTAAACTTTTTATCCTCATGTTTTTATGTCCCCAGTTCTGGGATTACAAGCATGCATCATCACGCCTTGCTTATGGGTTACTGGTGATGGAACCCAGAAGTTTGTAGAAAGAAGGCAGGCACTCTATCAACTAAAATATATCCCTAGTCTTCTACTCAAGTTTTTAAAATTGATATTGTCTCCGTCAGGGTTTTATTGCTATGGAGAGGCACAATGGCCGAGGCATCTCTTATAAAGACAACATTTAATTGGGGCCGGCTTACAGGTTCAGAGATTCAGCCCATTATCATCAAGGTGGGAGCATGGCAGCATCTAGTCAGGCATGGTACAGGAGGAGCTGAGAGTTCTACATCTTGTTCTGAAGGAAACTAAGAGAAGACTGGTACCCATGAGTCTAGGAGGGAAGTCTCAAATCCCATCCTCACAGTGACACACTTCCTTCAACAAGACCACACCTCCTAACAGTGCCACTCCCTAAGCTAAGCATTGAAACCACCACTGACACATTCTATTAACTTTTTAATTTGTGAGCAATGAACACATATTTAACCTACTGAGTAAAATCTAGAGACAGGTCTAACAAACACTTATAATAATAATAGCAACACACATTAATGAACAATATTTCAAGGCATATGTAACACACCTACCATTAAGGGGACTGATTCAGGGGAGGGGAGGCTTGCCATGAATTTCAGACCAACATGGAATACAGAGTAAGATCCTGCCTCAGGGAAGGGGCTGAGAAAACAATTTGATCAGTAAAATGTTCCCATGTGTGCATAAGGACTGGAGTTCAGTCCCCAACACCCTTGTCAATGATGGATGGAGTGATATCTCCTGTAGTTCTAGTGTAGATGAGGCAGAGACAGGAGATTCCTTGGACTTGGTGAACAGCCAGTATAGTTGTCCAAGGAGATCCTATAGGAAAACATCTGATATCTACCTCTGGCCTCCTTACTTATGTGCACACACAAAGTACGCACACAAACACACACAAACACAATACACATGAAATATTTCAGTGAGAGAATTTAAACACATGATGTTAAATTTCCAGCAATATAAGTATACTCAGCTGTGAAAGGAAAAACAGAGAGATTGGTATACATAGTCTCTGGAAATTATTTGAAGATTAGAGCCTTCAAGGACTCTGAGTACCATCTGGGTGTGGATAAGAAGACTCCTATTCAAGAGTATCTTTCACTTTTTTTTTCCCAATCAAGAGGCAAAATTGTGAGTTAGCCACAGAGCCAGTCTCTCATTTGATGCATACTCAAGATTTTTTGCAGGTGCTTATGTGTGTGACTGATTATGTAGGTGAGAGTTTGGTATTGGGAATCATCCTCTGCCCATAGTTCTTACTCATTATTCATGGAGGCAGGGGTGCTAACAGTGTTCACCAATGTCTAATCTTGATACCCTGCGTGCTTGAGGGATTCCCTGACTCTGCTTTCCTTTGGACACTGGAATCACAGGTGGATCACTTTGCCCACCCAGCGTTCACATGAATTCTGGTCCTCATGCTTGGCTGACAAACACTTTTATTTGCCGATCCACCTCCCCAGCATAGGGCTCTCCTACTTCAATACAAGCCTGGGTCTAATCCAGCCCAGGACTGGGGCTTCTGGGAAAACTGGGTAGGTTAAGGTTGCCAGAGCCCGAGGAATGAACAGAGAAGGCGGGATGCCTGAAGAAGTTAAGTGAACAGTGTCCTGGGGTGTAGGAGGGATGAGAAAGGCTGACCATGAAGAAGTGTCCCCACTGGCCTCTTATCATTTCCCACCCTGCTCAGGTGACCAAGGGTCATGAAATCGTCCAATCTGATTTCAACAATCTCTCCTGCTCTCCTCCCAAATCAAACTTGCCCAAGGCATTTAGACAAGATGACAAGATGCACCCTGCACTCTGAAATGTGCTGGGGAGAGTTACCATAGCAACAGCAAAAGTTCTTCAAAATTGTGACCAAGATGTGAGTGGAGAGTCAGGAAGCCTGAGGGACAGGAGGAACCCACTGTACTAAAACTGACCAGTGAGGGCAGCAGAAGCGACAGTCAGAGAGGGAGCCCATCAATGCATGCCACAGCAGCAGCAGCATTCAGGGTCACTCCTGCCAGAGGTGGGCCTTTCCCTGGGTGGGATTGGGCAGTGTCCCATCCAGATTTTGCTACAGGTGACTCCCATCTCATTAGTGCCTGGGTAGAAACAGCAAGGAAAAGACTCCTGGGAAGGCCACCATACATGCAGCCTGTTCGTGGAACACAGTGTGTCAGCCTCAGCCAGAGGCCTTTATGTGTCCCTCTGTGGACAGTTTTTGTGAGAGGGTTAGGGCTAGAGACATCATAGGAGGGTTAGACCATTTCCTCTCTGTTGCAGAGTCAACTTATAATCTTTAGGAATGGTTCTTGTTCTTTCTTAGTAAAACTGTGGGCTGTCATCTGATCCTTTAAAGAAGAAGTATGAGGCCCCGTGAAAGAGGCCATTGATGTGTGGCTGTCCTGGGGAAGTTCCAGAATATCTCCCTCAGTGGGTAATCATCAGCTTTCACCTCATAGGTTTGGGAGCTCATGGTTATCACAGGCAGAGACAGACTGTGTGCCAACGTATGAAAATAAGTTCCCAAGCGTCAAAGGGCAAAGATGGGAACACACCGAGACTTACTGTGGACATCAACCACTTAGTCTCTATGTAGACTCAGGTCATGAAGGGCATTTAACCACTTCTCCAGGCCTCCTCTATGAAACAGGGGCAGTAAATGGGACAAATTTAGCACAGTGTGACAAATTAGATGCAATGCCATACGTGCTAGGTGTAGAATAGTGCTTGGCACTGTCAAGAACTTGGTGCTATTAAATCTGTACCATCGTACAGATTGCACACATACAACCCCAGAAGATTCCATCCCATAGACATATTGGCATAATTTGAATAGTGCCCCAGAGTTATACAGTGAGGCCCGCAGGACTTTCCACAGTAGCCTAGAAATGCCAGTCTTCACTATGTGAGGTCATTCTGACAATGATAGTGAACGCATGTGAGGCACCTCTTACACAGTAGACTCTGTGATTCATGGCTACACGGTTACACCGATAGAGCTATCTGGCAGATTATCGGCACTCTTTTGTGCAAATGATTCCTTCCTGTTGGGCTGGTTTGCCCAGAGAATAAACTCGATTAAAAGCCCTGAGGAATTTTAAGTAAATGAAATGAAGTGGGAGATCACGTCAAAGTCATGCACAAACCCAACAGTGTGGAGGGGCTGCTGTTCCAAGAACATCCCCCTTTGGAGCATGAGAACACCAAAGGCTCTGTGCACCCTGAACTTGGGCCACAGAAACATGGTGGAATTTTGGTCTGGATGAGCCACCAGGAGCCTCTCCCCTCATTACTGCCCAGTCCCGCTACAATCAACTTGCTGTCTGTATCTCTTACATTAGCTAATCTTTAAATTGGTTTCCTCCTAATGAAGTTCTCAGAAAGCCCCTCAGACTCTTTGATGAGATATGAGAGGCCCCTTAGCCTCAACAGTCACAATTTTTAGAAATAATTAGCTTAAACAGTATCATGACCAAAGGAATCCAGTGAGGACAAAGCTGGAGAGGAACCCCTCTCTCAGAATGCATTCTCCAGCTCTGTCTGACACCATCCGTGTTGGAACCAGAGAGTATTCTACATCCATCTTAGCTTTGCCTTCTTCATAATGGTTGTTCCCATAAACAAAACATCACTCCTCGTCATGTTTTAAAGGCAAGTCGTTCTTCCCAAAGAGCATTCATCCCAACATGCTAGAACTATTTCCTCCTATGGGGAGTTAGAAGTTCACCTCAGCAAACAGACATGATTCTACACTACTCAGAGGGAATAAGGGCACAAGAAGAGCATGGGACAAACGAAATAAACAGAGCGACATTAGAGATAGGTGCGTAGGGGACCATTGAGTACAATCTTTTTATTTGACAAATGTGAAGACAAGACAAAGGCCCTGCTGGGAAACACCACTTGCCCAAGGCAAGTTCATTGGTCTTCTCTATTGGGTAGGGATCAGCCCTAGAGAAAGAGGACAGTCCTTGGGCCATTAAGACAGAGCAGAGTATCCCTCACCACCACAGTCGTGAAAAGTCGCTGCCTTGCAGGAGACTCCCAGGGACTGTTGCAGTGCTCAGAACAGAAGCATAGTCCTCCACATCTTAGGTTCACAGTGTCACACCCAGGGCAAGGGATGACATCTTGAGGGAGACAGGCAAGTGATATCCATCTGCTCCCACCTGTCACTTGGAAGTATGAAAAGGCAGCCCAAAGGGGAGAAGCAGCTAAGAACTCCCACATAGGTTCGCATCACTGGAAAGAGAACCAACCACAGGGACCACTGTCCCAGGCAGGAGGATTGTGGGAAAGTCAACAGCAGTTGTGGCAGCAGAAGGTATCAGCCAGTCAGGTAGACCAACACCCAAAGGAACCATAGTGTCGGGCCGACTTTGAAAGCCTCTTACATCCCTGCTTTCTTTGATGGATGTGGACAAGGCCAAGGAAGGGGAAGGCTACTTCTGGTTTTGTTCTTGGATGCTCATATTGACAGTCTACTTGACAAGGTCCATGGTCATCTCAGAGACAAACTTCTGGGCATGTTAATGGCACAGTTTATAACTTAAGTTAATTAGGGAGGAAGACCTACTCTGTGTATTGCCACCTCCTGGGCTGGTGTCTGGGATGACTGGGAATACAATGTGACCAGCTATCTCAGCTGCCACCACCATGCCGTCCCACCAGGATGGACCGTATCCTTGAGCCAGGAGCCAAACTAAACCCTTCCTTCTGTCCTTTCCCTAAGTTACTTCTGTCATGCATTTCCTGGCAGCAAGAACAAAAAGCTAACATGCTTCATCTGTAAATAGGGATGATATCAGACCCCATCACGCCCCAACCTGCCCAGCTGTCCTGACAGGAGAGGGTCAGTGAAGCCCCTGCCTATGATCCCAGCACTGGTGCAGTTGAGGCAGGAGAAACAGACGTACTAGGTCACCGAGTCTGAGGCCAGCCAGCATGGACTATGAGAAACCTTGTCTCAAAAATAAAAACTAAAAAAATGAAAATTAAAAAAAAAAAAACGGTCTATAAAAACGACTTATCACATGTCAATTTTTACATATTAGAATCAAGTTTAAAATGCTATTTTTATCTAAGTTACTTAAATTCAAAATATTGATAGTGAAGATATTTTTTCTCTATTAAAAAATCTAAAAGGCAGAGTGCCCAAGGCTTGCCCTGGGGAGGGATCCTCCTCTGCACGCGGTGACCCGTAGCGCTCTTTCCTAAGACTGGATCAATTCCCAGTATCTCGTTCTTTGTGCTCCTTTTCCCCCAAATACCTGAAAGAGTGTCTTAGAATATTCACAGTGTCTTCTGAGAGTTCCTTTCATGTGCACTTCTGCTGGCAGCGTTTCCTCTGGAATATTTCCATCTTTTGTTTGGTCAAAACTGTTCTGCCAACTTGTTCTCACTAAATCCCCCCCTCTGTGCATCCAGAATCCTCTAGCGTGTGGCCACCTCCAGCTCTCTCTTCTACATTCCCATCAGCCTCCGCTCTGAGGTGCCCGTCTCCCAGAACCCTCTTATGTATCTCTTTGCTGCGATTTTTATCGTGGCTGGCAAATTCCCCACTTAGAGTATCCATTTCCATAAAACACCAGGTGGCTTTGTCACAAGAAGACACACAGCCACGCGGCTGCTGTGTGTGAATTGAGTTGCAGACAGAGAGACGGGGCTACCGACAGACTGTGGAGAGAGCCTGTGACTGACAAGCATCCCTGAGGACTGAGGAACTACAATCAAAGCCTGTACTCCAAGCCAGACTCACAGTCCACATCGCGGCGACCCAAACCTAACCACAGCAGCGGAGAAAGGGTCGGCCTCGGCTATGATCAAAAACACAAGGGATTGTGGGGGAGGCAGGGACTGCCCACACTTTACTCTACCTAAAGCAGACCTAAATTGATTGTCTTTTGCGGGTTTTAGGTTTATCTTATTTTTAAAATATGTGTATGCACACGTGAGTGAAGGTTCCCAGAGAGACCAGAAGAGGGCTGGGGCTGGAGTTACAGGCGGTTGTGAGCTGTCTGGCATGAGTTTTGAAAACTGAGCTGGGCTTCTCTGTGAAAACAATGTGTGCCCATAACTGCTAAGCTTGGGAATCGTTTGAAGGCTTTTCCATTTGATGTAATTGCTAATCATGCTAAACAAATATTTGATCTTCCAATTCTGCTTTTCATTCGTTATTATCCTGTCTGTGGATCCCTCGGACAGGCCAGAAGCAATCAGAAGTCAAAGCTTACCTTCAGCTCTGAAACTCCCAAGGATGAAATCCCATCCTCTGCCTTTTCTGAGATCACCTGAGAATCCAAAAGAGGTACTGAACTCAGTGCTGCTAAAAGGGTGAATGTGAGTGGCTGCTCCTGGTTGTTTATATTTACGTTCTCTTTAATGGTATGTTGCTGTGTAGATGCATGCACATGAGTGTATGTGCCACAGAGGCCAGAAGAGGGCGCCAGATCTCCTGGTCCTGGAACTACAGGCAGTTGTGAGTCACCTGATGTGGGGACTGGAAACTAAACTTGAACTCTCAGAAAGAACAGCAAAGTCGACTAATTGCTAAACCATCTCACCAGCCCTCAAAAATAAATCTGATCATTTGCCTCATTTGCTCTGTGTGTGTGTGTCTGTGTGTGTCTGTCTCTGCCTCTGTCTGTCTGTCTGTCTGTCTGTGTGTGTGTGTGTGTGTGTGTGTATGTGTGTGTGCGTATGTGTGTCTGTATGTATGTACAGGGACCACCCAAGATCGTCCTGAGCAAAAGTCTCCTCCTGTCCCCAGTGGTGTCTTGCTGTGCACAGGCAAGCCCAGAGCATTAGCTGAATGCCTCTTCTACCCCCACCCTGTAGCCAACATTCATTGCCCTTTAGAGTTAAATTCATTTTAATAGCATCCAATTTTCTCAAGTGCTGGGGAGATAGACAGGCTACCAAGGGAGTGTTATTACCTCCTCTCTTTCCTCCTGGATTAACAGATGAACATTAAAAAGTCATTTCGTCCGACACTCGGCCCCTGGCCCCAGGAGAGAGAACTGAGGAGGTACCAGGTCTGGGGTTGGCTGTTAGAAGCACAAACTGCCCGTTTTGTCTTCTTAGTGAATTATGGGACCAAAGACCCATTTCCCTCCTTGGAATGTCTGTGGATCTGTGTGTGGGGCAGGGGTAAGGAGATGACGTGGGCCTAAATTTACACAGATACATGGTTGCAGACAGAGGCAGCCCTGAATAACAAGGATTAAGGTGTATGCTCTGTGTGTGTGTGTGTGTGTGTGTGTGTTTGTGTGTGTTTATTTTTCGTCTCTATGTATATGTATATGTGTGTTTATGTATATATGTATATATGTATATGTGTATGTATACATATGTGTGTGCGTTTATATGTGTATATATTTATTTGTGTGTTTGTGTGCATGTGTATCTTTGTCCCTGGCTGTGGTGTTTGGTGTGTGTTATGAATGGGTATGGTGTACTCTTATCTGAAGTCAAACCTGCAGGTGAGGCTCACCTGCTTCAGGAAACACACTCATGCCCCTGGGCTCTAGCCCTTTCCTGCCATCCCGGGGCCTGGCAGTGCTGCCTCCCTGGCCCAGGCAGCGCCATTGCATGTCTCTTCTCCTCTGTCTGGGCAGACCACCTCAGCAGTGACTAACAGCAGTTTCACACTCCGTCCTAGAGCACAGAGGACACTTCCTGACTGTGCGTGCTCAGTCTAACCTCAGACCTGGTCCTATAAGCTGGGATCTAGCTTTGTGGACCTTCAAGAGAGAGTAAACACCATGTCTTCCTCAGTTAAGTGTGCCTACACACTCGTGTGTGTGTGTGTGTGTGTGTGTGTGTGTGTGTGTGTGTCCATGACTGCTGATAATGCCTGGTATAAAGTCCCAGGCCCCAAGCCAGTAACCATGACCATATTTAATGTAAGAATTCTTTTTTGTGGCAACACACTTTCTAGATGATGTTAGATCATGTCGAGCTAGCTAAGCGTCATGAAAACCATCCGGGAGGAGTGGGGCATGCAGCCAAGAGTCGCGTGAGCTGTCCTGAGCAAATGACACCAGTTCACAGGCACCTGGAGACCCCAGAGGAAGGCCCATGTTCGTGCACCCATGTGAGTAAGCACAAGGCACTGGACCGGACAGGATGAGCATAGGGGAAAGGAGTCCACTGTCTCCCGTCACTGTCCTTCCGGATAATTCTGGAAGGAACAAAAGAACCATGCAAGGTTATACACACTTAAACTTTTTTATATAGCACTCTATTGGTTCTTTGAATTTCACACCATGTACCCCCAATCCCACTCATCACTACCCTCCACCCTTGCAACCTCCCCACAACAGACAAAAGACCCCATAGAGGAAGCTATAATGTTATCAGTGTGTCCCACAGTGTATCCTTTGCCCACACGTCTTTGGTTGCAAATGTTCATTGCAATGAGTGAGTCAGTGGTGTGGTTCGAGGCCTCAGGCCTCTGCTACACTATCAACACTGGATCCTCACCAGGACTCAGCTAAACTGCTGTTGTCCTGTGTCATAGAGATTGTGTCGCTTTGTGTCTGTGGGGAGGGCTCCTTTATGCACTCCAGCAGTTCATTAGTAAGGTAGAGATATTGGAGTGGGCCAACTCAAAGCCCTGGATCTGGGCCTGAGAGGTGTCTGAGCTCTTACCAGCAACTTCCCTGACCTTACCCCCCACCACAACCAGGGCCAGCTCTGTCCTGCTGCCAGATGAGGTGCAGAGCCTGGTCTCCCAAGTGCTGCAGTTGGTGAAGAACAAGCCTAGTTCTCCAACTCTCACAACCCTGGGGTCAAATTTCCCACCTGCCACAAATGGCAAGGGCTGAGCAAGGGGAGGAGGGCTTTTCTCCTTTATCCCTGGTAACAGCCAGCAGACAAGAGGCAGATCTGTTCTGTGCTCACACCCTTGGGGCCAGATCACCCATGCCCCCTCCACCTGGGTTGGCTCTACTCTGCTGCCCAGGCTAAGTGCAGGGCCTGCTCTCCCAAGTGCTGCAGCTGGTGAGGGGCAGGGCCAGCTCTCCTGCTCTCACGCCCCCAGGCCCAGCTCTTCCAAGACAAACAGGTGAGGGGTGAGGCCACTTCTTCACAGACCTCAGATATCAACATGTCCCCAGGTGGCAACCCTGGCCAGGGACATTCACCTGGCCTTTGGTGGTAAGAGACCCCTGCTGCTGCAGAGTCAAGGACCCAGACATGGCCTCTGGTGGCAGCATAGGCCAAGACCCTATCATGGTCCCAGGTGGCATCACCAGCTACTCACTTCAAGTTGTTCCTCGATACCCTCGAGTCTCCATCTCTGCCTCTCTTCACTGTGCCCACATCCTTCTGTTTTTCCTTCTCTTCCATTTCTCCATCACTTATTCATTCCTCTTAATGGTGCCTGGGGTCTCTGAGTGTCTGGAGTCATCTCAGAAGTGGTTTCAGGAGTGCTGTGCCCCACTTGTGCATGATGGAGCTGTGCAGGGGTCAGCGTGGGACATGGTGGTTGTCTTGGATTCACCTTTTCCAGCAAGTCTTAGGCTGATGACCATTCAGATGTTCATAGGTCAGAACACTGAGGGTAGACATAGCCTCTCTCTTCTCTGCCACTTACTGACACACATGACACACAGAAGCCACTTCTGCAATGCCTCTAGGGTCAGTTCTCCCCACTTCTTGTGTCCATGGGATGTGTTGCCATCAGCGTTTGTTTCATGTGTCAGTTTGAGGAAGGGATGTGTGGCTGTGTGTATTCAATTGTTGAGGCCAGAAGTCAGTCTTGGGTGTCAATCTTCTGGTCCATTTTGTTTTTTTGACTCAAGATCTTTCACTAGGATCTGGGCTCATTCATAAAACTTGATGCCTAGGAATTGAAAGATGAAAGGAGACAAGAGGAAATCAAGCGGAGAGGGACTTCCCCGGGGAAAGGGAGAAGAGAACCTGGAGGTTCCTTCCACTGAACACCCGTCCCTAAAGACAGCAGTCACACTAAGTTAGAGTCATCCTGGTGAACTAAGCATGCTTGCTTTAATGACATCCATTAAGACCTGTTTCACTAGAGAGTCACATCCATAGGCACCTAGAGCAAGAACTTCACAACAGCTATGGGGAAGATACAATTTAACTCACAACGCGGTCTGTTAATTAGTTGGGAGCATAAGAGTGCTGTCTCGGAATAACACCTTGGACCCCCATAGTCATTCACTGAGGGGAAAAAACACTCTGGGGAGTAACATTTGCTGAAGTGACAAGATGAATCCAGAGTTCTTGAAGATGGTTAACTTATGTCACTTTGAGACATATGGATTGGCAGTGGAGGAAGAAGACAGAGTGAATGTGAGAAAAAAACAAGAGCTGAGCACTGGAGCCCAGATGCTGTGGATTGCATCGGGGCGGAGTCCTGGGGGACAGCTGCTCCTCTGCCCTGGGAGGCTCTCTTCCAACACGGGCCCTCAAGAGCCGCTAGCCTGCCTTGGGTTCCACATTTGGGTTAGCAGCCAATATCTACACAATCCTCCTCTCTCTCTCTCTCTCTCTCTCTCTCTCTCTCTCTCTCTCTCTCTGTGTGTGTGTGTGTGTGTGTGTGTGTGTTTCTGTCTGTATGTCTCTTTCTCTGTCTCTCTTTGTGTCTCTGTGTGCCTCTGTCTCTCTCTGTCTTTCTCCAGGTCTATATGTCTCTTTCTGTCTTTTTCTGTCTCTCTCTGTAAAGCAGTTTCCCAAAGAAGAATGTTCACCTTGTATATGTTTTTATCATTCCTCTCTGTCTGCCTCAGTTTACCTTTTTAAGGTAACATGTGACAAGGGAATGGCTTTGTGGATCATCTGTCGTGACCTCATGTGTCCCCACATGTGTCCTCAGGAAGATGAACTTCTGAGGAACCTTTAAAAGATGGAGTCTCCTAAGAGGAATTGAGTTGTTGGGAGCCAGCCGTTCAGGTTTTAGGTTCATCCCTCTTTCTTGACCCAACTCCAATTCCTAACCATAGATATAGTGTGAGTAGCTGCCTCCTATGCTTGCTAACATACCTTTCACTGTGATGGATTATATTCTCACCCGACTATAATCAAAATAAACCCCTTCTCTCTTACGTAGATTCATGTCAAATATTTGGTCACAGCTTTGAGAAAAGTAACTAGTACATCGTAAAAGTGTGTCATTGGTTACAATTCTGTTGCAGGTCCTGCTCTCATGAAGTTCACACTGATGGGCAGAGATATGCAGAGCAAACGAGATGGGGGCGGAGCATATTGAAGAAGTATGCAAATGAGGACAGGGTGAGCCACTGAAGGAAGCTGGATACCCAGGAATCTTCAGAAAAGATGCTCTAGCCAAAGGGATCAGCAAGTGCAAGACCCATGTGGCAGGAGCTGGAAGGAACTTTACATACTTGGGAGAAGAATGGAGTTAATGTGGGCTACAGGAGAGCCGGGGGAGGGAGGGGTGTAGAACGAGGCTTAGTTCTGGTAGACTGCAGTAATAATCGTGGGTTTTACTTTACAATCAATGAGAAGCTAGAGGTATGAGTTGATTTCCATTTTATATCCAAGGTCACAAAGCCAGTAGATGAGAAATGAAATATCACATGGTAATGTCACCACAGAGCCCTGTTCTCAACCAAGCAGCAAGCTGGCTTTGTGTAGGATTAGAAAGCAGGGGCCCTGTCTCCTTTGTTCACAGTTTCCAGGACAGTTGTTTTCAGTCTGGTGCAACCCTATCCCCCACAGGTTACACTTGGCAAAGCCTAAAGATGGTTTTGGTTGGAGCCATTTATGAGCAGAGTGCCCTACTGCCAATCAGTAGGGAGAAGGCAAGAGTTTTGTTGACTAGCCCCGCAGTAGACAGAACAGATCACATGACAATGAATTGTCTGCTCTGAGTATTCTTATTAGGGGTGTAAATACAGGGAACAACCTTGTCGTTTATTTATACAGATAAGGACTCTGTCTAACTTCCTTAACGTGCATCCTCAGCTTGGGAGGAGGACTTCTTCAAGAGGTATAGACCTCAGCAATCATCACAGGTGCCCCTCAGACACGGCCTCCCATCCATTTTGCCACAAATCCAGGCAGATTTTTGGCATCATGGGAGGCCCAGCAAATTGACTATCAGTGTAGAGAAGGGAAAACTGTGGGTTTGCTTGGGCTCTCCGCCTTTTAGAGGCTGTGGCTGTTTCCTGGCACCTGAGTAGCTAGGCAGCAGGTGAAATAAATCAAGCCATCCCTGGAAGCAGATGATGGAAGTTGTCTGGCTCCAGCCAAGACTGGATGTTGAAGCTGAAATGTCAGTGGAAGACCAGCTGCCCCTTAAACGCCATCTTATGACATTTGCACATGTGCACCGAAAGCCCATGGTAACTGAACACTGGGGTGGGGGTGGGGACTTTTCAATGACTGTGGATCAGAAGAGGAGTTCACACACCCTCCTGACAGACAGGAGATCCGACCACACATCACGGTGTCTACTGAGTGACAACTCCCCTCTCACAAAATATTGACCAGTTTAGGGGCTGACATATGCACATGTTCCTTCTCTTTCGAACCCTGTAGCTGACTATCTATCACTTACACTTTACAAATGGCCCATCACACACACTAAAATGAATTGGGTGCTTACCGTGTGCCACACACTCTCAGTATATCCATACATCATCTCCTTGAGTCATCCTGTCTTCATCTGGGTTCCTTCGGAAGCAAGCCTCAAAGCAAAAACTTGAGAGGAGGAAGCTAACAGCATGGGGGGGGGCATGGGAGGGGGTGACTGAAGCCAGGAGGCAGAGAAAGAAGACTCTATTAAGTTACATTGCTAAAGTAGTCACTGCTTAGGAAACTTGGGAAGCTTCTAGAAGACCCAACAAGGCACACCTCAGTTTTGTCTCTCCACAAAGGGGAGCTTTGACCCTCCTTGAGGGATACGCACTCTGGCATGAATCATCACCACTACCTGCGGGTAAGTCTATGAGAACACTAAACAGGGCACACCCGTTTGGAATGTGGTTGGTTCCTTCTCTCGGGCTGGGGTTCTAGACAGTATAAAAGGGAAGGAGAAAGCCAGACAAATATGTACATTCCCTTTTCTCTTCTTTCTCATCTACCAACATGTGACAGGCATGAGCCACTCATGCTGACATGCCTTCCCCCATGCCCCCACCCCCTGACAGACTGTGTCACTTCAAACCGTGAGCCAAAAGTCTTCCTCCTTTACAGTGCCTCTTGCCAGGTATTTGGTTGTAATGACAAGTGACTAACACAGTCTCAGGTGTCACCTTACTTCCTGCTGAGGCTCACAGTAGCGGCTCACAGCAGAGGAGACTCACTACCTCATAGCTCTAAAGTCAAGGAGCTGGAGGTTCCAATGCAATGGGCCTGGTTCTACCTGGGCTAGAAGACAACTCTACCCAAGCCTCTCTCCTGGCTTTGAGAGTTTCCAGATATCTCTGGCATCCCTTGGCTAATAGATGTTGTACTTTAATCTGGCTTAATTGTCACATGATGCTCCTTTTCCTATGTGTACGTCTCTTTGTCCAAATGTCCCCTTTTATAATACTTTTGTTTTATTTACTTACCTATCTATGTTGGTTTTTCAAGACAGGGTTTCTCTAATATAATAGCCCTGGAACTCACTGTGTAGACCAGGCTAGCCTCAAACTCCCAGATCTGCTTGCCTCTGCTTCCCAAGTGCTTGGATTAAGGGCATCTGCCACCAGCAGCCAGCTAATGTTTTTATTTTTAATTTGTGTGTATGTCTGAGGGACATGGGATGTGTACATATAAGGGCAGGTATCCACAGAGGTCACAAGAGGGTGTCACAGGAAGTTGGGAGTCTCCTGTTGTAGATGCTATGTAACCAAACTGAGGTCCTCTGTTAGAGCACTGTGAACCCTTAACTGCTGAGCCATCTCTACAGCCTTGAAATGTCCCTCTTTATAAAATCACTCTCTGGGCTGGAGTTAGGTCCCATACTCATGGCCCTGTCTTATCTAGTTATGTCCATGGTTTCAGATAAGGGAGTCCCCTGAGAACTTTGACCCATAATGCCCACAGTGAGTGCATGTGTCCCCAAGGGTGTCTGAGCTTGTCTGCTGCATCCTGGAAGAGCCCATGAGCACGCATTGCCAGTTGCTTTGGGTGGCTCTTGCCCTCAGGTGACAATGTGGCTGGATGATAGATCCAGAGGGCAGAGGGCTGGGGGTGTAGATGGAGACCTAGAAAGCCATCAAGCAGGGTACTTGTGTCCTGTGGGTCCATCTCACTGTGCCCTTAATCACTGAGCTGCAATAACCAAATGCCATAAAGAAAGTATGACAGGAATGAAAAGCTGCCAGGACTCTGCAAAATCACAAACACACGCAACGAGCAGTCGGGGTTTATGAAGAACAAATTATGCCAACCACACTTGATTGTGCCTTTGAGGGAACTAAGAAATTAAGGAACGCGAAGGATGGGGGAGATGCTATACATCTTGATTTTAATACAGCAATTGATATATTGTCTCGTGGAGTTGTCCCTGCAAAATTAATTCAAATTGGCTTGGTGAGGAAAACTATGCCTGGGGTTGGAAACCAGGAGAAGAACAAATAATGGTTAAAGGAGACCAGCCAGACCCATGGCCCTTGGGCGAGAACAAAAAGGGGACAGGAACAGGGCTGGCAGGGCCCAGGAGACAGGGTGGGGGACAGGAGAGAGGGTGGGAGAGGGCACAGGAGAGAGGGTGGGGGAGGGCACAGGAGAGAGGTTGGGGAGGGGACAGGAGAGAGGGTGGGTGAGGGGACAGAAGAGAGGGTGGGGAGGGGACAGGAGAGAGGGTAGGGGAGGGGACAGGAGAGAGGTTGGGGAGGAAACAGGAGAGAGTGTGGGGGAGGGAAAAGGAAAGAGGGTAGGAGAGGGGACAGGAGAGAGGGTGGGGGAGGGGACAGGAGAGAGGGTGGGGGAGGGGACAGGAGAGAGGTTGGGGAGGGGACAGGAGAGAGGTGAGGAGGGGACAGGAGAGAGGGTGGGGGAGGGGACAGGAGAGAGGTGACATTCTCTCCAGAGTCATGAAGCTACAGCAGGCTCAGGAGATGGAGTTGGCAGGGCCTTCACAAGGGGTCCTCTCTCTGAAAATAAGAGGACTCTTGACACCCAGAGGGAGAAGACAGCCCTGGCAACTTGAAATGCAGAGCCTTGGGCTTGGCACTCAGAGGTCCTGATTTTCACAGAGAACTGGGAGAAGGCCCAGCAAACACTGAGCAGCTGACAGAGGGAGGCCTCTCCAAATGGATTGTTGCTCAAGGTTTAGCCATGCAGCTGAAGCCACGCCTCTTGTGCCCCCCACACAGACAGAGGTTGCTCACTTTGCACTAACAAGGTCCACCCTCTTCACAGAGACAAGATCTGTTCCCTGCACATGCACAATTCATTCCCTTCACACCAGCAAGGCAGGCCACGTCATCTGAGGCAGTGACTGCTGACTTCCTCTCCATCAGACCCCTAGACATGATGAAGACAGCGCCTCATAAGGTGTTTAGAGCGCCCACCACGTGGCAGCCGCTAAGTGCTGGGATTGAATTTATTTTCTGTATTAACGCTCAGAAAAGATTGGGAGGCCCCAGCAGTGAAGCCCCCAGGTAAGATTTTTACGCTTGAGCAGAATAGAAAGCACATTCTTTAGCATGTTGCTAGTTATCCTTCCTGGTGCTTACCTGGGAGGATCTCAGCCCTGAGGACAAGGACGCTGCAACTTTGATGTGATAAGCCTGCAGGGGCCAGCTGCCTCTTTGTCCTGAAGCCCCGGAATTCTTATTATAGAAGACAGGAGTTGCTTTTGTCTGTCTGGGGATTGAACCCATAACCTTGAGGATGCTGAGATACATAGCAACCTACCACTGAGCTACATCCCAAGCGTGCTGTTGAAGTTACTGTTTTTAGGATCTCATGGATATAGCCCAGGATGACCTGGAATTCACTATTAGCCCAAAATCACCTGGAACTCAGGATGCCCCTACCTCGGCCTCTTGAGTTCTAGTATCCCAGATGTGCGCCACCAAGCCCAGCTGTTGTTTTAAAGGTCATTGTGAATCCATCTAGAGCCATCTAGAAGCTAATACCTGTAAAAGCCTCTGCTCAGTAGTCCCTTGCTCCTCTCTCTTTAGAATTCCACACGATCACTGTGGTCTGTGGAGCACAAAATCCCAAGCCTTCACTCAGCTGGTTCTGTAGCTGAGAGCCCAAGGATGCCTGGGTGTGTCCTTCAGGGACTGCATGCTGTCTTACAGACACACAGACAGCAGCGGCCCAGAGGGCAAAGACAGTTCCCAAAAGGTGTCAGTGACCTTACAGACATGGGCCACCTGCCTTATGGATCATCTGCAGGAGACACAATATAAGGACAAGAAAATGATGAAAAAAGGGTCCCTTGCCTTAAAGTCTGGTTTAAACCTCTCACAAGCTGAGACTGACCCGAATGGCTGTGGTAGGATACTCCCCTAATAAGGAAACATTACAAGGGACCAATTACTGGGAGCATAGGCAGGACTTCCAGGTCAGAGAGAGGAAGAAGTAAACAGTGCCATTGTTGGGGGGTGAAGGGGGATGGTGGGGGAAGCTAGGAGGCAGACAGAATGTAGGAAGCTAGAAGCTCAAGTGGTAGATCCGCCATCCGCCACCAGATGATTTCTAACATAGAACAGCTTGTAAAATTAGGAGCCTGGGTTCTGTGCCCAGTGATTGTGTTACCTGTTGATTCTAAACAAAGATTGTGTGGTGTTTTCCCTGGTTAAGAGGAAAGAATGCAGTCTTGGCCTGTCCAGTGGGCTGGAGACAGGCGGAGGCCATTGGTGGAAAATATATATATGTGTGTGTGTGTGTGTGTGTGTGTGTGTGTGTGTGTGTGTGTGTGTGTGTGTGTTTCACACAACAGATGGCTCAGTGGTTAGGAGCAATAGTTGCTCTTCCAGAGAACCTTAGTTTGGTCCTCATGACCCTCACTGCATGGCTATATCCTCCTGTAACTCCAGATCTAGTGTATCTAACACACTCTTCTGGCCTCTAATGGCACCCACACAAAGGTAGCACACACTCGTGCTCACATATAAACATAATTTGTTTTTTAAATTTCAACTCAGGTAACATTTATTTAAGGCCTCTCTCCCCTCCCAGTTATAAGCCTTCTGTTGTCTAGGACTCTTGCCAGAAACAAGGAAAGGACAAGTCCTAAATCCCCAGTGGCTCCTGGTTTTACCCTATCAGGTTCAGTTCATGCAAAACACCCCCCAGAGTTACCCTCATTTCCTATTGAAAAGGCAAAGAAAGGGAAGGCAGCTCCCTAGTAGTTCTTTGAGATGGAACACAATGGTTGTCAAAATGACATCTGTCTACTGCTAAGACCCTTGATTACAAGTCTCTAGAGACACTTACTCCCACACTCTGGGGTCTGCCATATCCTTTCTCTGAACAACTTTCTGTATTTTCAATGAATTCCAGCTCTGCATCATACTGGCTTGTCCTGAATTCTTTTCTGCTTAAAGCTGAGGACCAGGTTGTATAGGAGTTCAGGTCCCTAAACGATGAAGGGAACCCCCACCCCCCCCCCTGCAGACTGTTGTAGACAACATGCCCAGCTGTGCCTCTGCCCCATAACTTGCCACTGATGATGAGACTGTACCCAGAAGAAGGATCACATAAGTAGTTCCCAGACTCTGTTCCTTGACACCCCAGCTCACTACTGTAAGTTCTCTCTGCCCTGGGCAGTCCTGTCCTGGTCACTGACACAGGCTTTGCTCTTTTGATACCCCAACTGTTGGAGAAGCTAGTCTATTTTCCTGCAAGACTTCCAACAGCTCCTTCTGCAAACAACTTACCTCTGAGAAGTTTGCTTTCCCGTGTGTTAGTCTTCATGGCAGATGCCTGTGTGCTTGAGACTCCTGTTAAGCCACAGCAGGGCTTCACTAGCCGATATTGGTTTTCATGTGGCCTAGGCTAACTAGCCTCAAACTACCTACATACCTGAGGACAACCTTACCTCTCAGTACAGTGTTTACAGGGGTGCCCCACCACAGTTGTTCTCCAGCATCAGAGACTGAACTTGGGGCTCCACACTCCTCTTCCAGCTCAGGCTGGAAGAATGTTGCAATGTTGCTAGAACAGCCATTAGGGTCAAGCTCAGTCTGAGGCTCTGGGACCCACACTTGTCCTTCTGGGGACTTAGCCTCCAGCTGTTCTAGGTGAGCCTTAGGAAGTGGAGCTGTTCTTTGATGGGCAGCAACCTGCCCAGGTGAGAGGTGGGTGATTACACAAAGCAAAGGCAAAATATACCTCTTTCTGTGTTAATGAGAGAGGAAGGAAAGTGCAGGGAAATCATAGTGCTATGATTTTTTAAATTCTTGACCACTTGAGGCTGTAGGAAGACATTGAAAAGTCATCCAAGCAATACCAGCATGCCGCATACTCAAAAGACTGGGTGTTGCCAGCTTCCAGAAAGAAGCCTGAGCAGCCCAAGAGAAGGAAAAACATTTTAAGGATATTTAAAAAATAAAATAGACTAGATGTGGTGAGTGAGAAATGAAGTCCCTGTTAGGATGAAGAGATCAGCAAATCATATCCACTATATGGTTCCAAAGCCCCCTGGTCCTGATGTTGCTGTAGCCACCTGTGCCAGGCCTTGGCTGACACAAACAGATCAGTCTACATGAGTCAGTGCTGGGCTCCCATCTGGGAGCCAGTAGCAGCTAAAGTCCAGTCTATAGCCAAGATACCCCATGACCCCAGAGTGACTGTGGTGGCTTGAGTAGCTTTGGCTGGCATAGACCCATGTGTATGAATGCTCAGCCATAGGGAGTGGCACATGTGGCCTTATGGGAGGAGTGTGGTCTTGTTGGAAGAAGCCTGTCACTACATAGGTGGAATTTGAGGCCTCTTATGCTAAGGCTCTGCCCAGTGCAGAAGAGAGCCTCCTCCTGGCTGCCTGCAGGAGACAGTCCCTTCCTGCTGCCTGCAGGTCAAGATGTAGAACTGTCAGCTCCTCCAGCACCATGTCTGTCTGCACCCTGCCATGCTTCCCTCCATGATGTTAATGGACTGAGTCCCTAAAACTGTAAGCCAGCCTCAATGAAATGTTTGTCTTTATAAGAGTTGCCTTGGTCAGGAGGTTCCTTTACAGCAATAAAACACAAACTGAGACAGGGAGTCTCAAATACACCCCCACAACCACCGGCTAGAATCTACCATGTGGCCCTCCCCAGTCTGACACATGTAAACCATCGGCTGGGTGCTATGCAGACCTGGGTTTGATCCCAGCTCTGTACTTCCTTATTGGATGATATTGAACAAATGACATTTCTCTTACTTCCTCCTTCCCCTTTCTCCCATCTTCCCTCTTTCTATCTCTCTCTATCTCTCTGTCTCTGTCTCTGTCTCTGTCTCTCTGTGTGTGTACTTTTGTGCATGTGCATAGGGAGGCCAGAGGTTGATATCCAGTGTCTTCATCAACCACCCTCCACCTTATTTTGTGAGACAGACTCTCCCACGGAACTTGAAGCTCACTGATTCGGCTAGATTGGATGGCCAGCACCCCCCACCCCCAGACACTCCTATCTCTGCTTCTCTTGCTCAGATGCCAAGAATGTCAAAGCTCCTGGCTTTTCATCCACAGTTCCTGCTGTGGATCGGCTAAATAGCACATGCTTATTTGCTAAGTGTTCTAGCCACTGAGCCACTCGCCCACTTCCTCCTTGGCAAGGTTGTGGAGAGATTAAAGAGATGATACATCTTAAATACCTGCCTCTCTGGGAACTTGTTTCTTCTGTCTTGATCTGTGAATTCCCTGACTCTGGGTTCTAGGCACAGAACTACTCTAGATGACTCACGGCATCTACCCCATGTTAAAATGAAGGCTGCCTTCTACACACACACACACACACACACACACACACACACACACACACAAGACAGGCAACACAGACACAGGCACACAAATGCATGTGATTTTGCCCACCCCTTCACCAGCCTGACCTCTACAAAGCTCCACTCACCCTGCCCACTGAGGCTGTATTTTGTGTCCCATGACCTCAGCAGGGTCAAGTTTATTCATCCATGTTATACTGTATCTTTGTATACTTATTTCTGCATTTTTAATTGGGTGAGTTCATATTCATGTGTGAACTTATTCTGATGCAAATGCACATGTGTCTCCTTGTACAAAGGCTAGAATGGAATGTCCATCGTCTTCCTTAATCATTCTCCTCCTTGAGCTAGGGTCTCTTTCTGCAATGGGAGCTCATGAATTTGACTAGAGTGGCTGACCAGCAAGCTTCCGGGGATCCTCCTGATTCCAGATACCCAATGCTGGGATTATACCCATTCACCACTGCACCAGATTTTTATATAGGTTCTGGGGATTTGAACTCAGGTCTTCAGTCTTGCACAGCAAGCACTTTGCCAACTGAGCCATCTCTGGATCCCCAAGTTATATTGTATCTTGACACTTAATTTTCTCTCCATGGATTCTCCCCACTGGCTTCATTTGCATTCACTTTCACTGAGCCTCCACTGTACCATGCCCCCATCAAAGTTAAAATAAGGTGCCATGGACCAGGGGACACACTGTTCTTGCTGTTAACAGGTATACAGGAGGCACAAAATTAGGTGTCAAGGTCAGAGGTTTGAGACAACCTCTCTGTTTCTCCATGAGTCCTTGTCACACTTCCTCCCATGAAGTACTCCCTCTGTCTCTCTAGTGGGTCAGAGAGGGTACCTGTGTGCTGAACACAGGGTCATACTTGTCCGCAGAGGCTGTACTTGCCCACTTACTTTTGTCAGGCATCCTGGATGCCTCTCAGACTCGCTCAGTGGAATAAACAAAACTGCTTCATAACACCCGAGCTTCTTTGTTCCTAGTGGGCAAAAGATGTATGTGTCAAAACCCAAAAACAAAGGGAGATCTGGAAGCCATGACCTCTAGAATTGTGGAGTGTCTAAAGTGTGGAAGAAACCTTTGTCATGGTAAAGTTTCTTTTTGTAGTCTGAAGATAATGAGACAGGGTCTTCTGTCGTCTGGGTCAGCTTCAGACCTGGTGTGTAAGCAGGGCTAGGCTTCAGTCCTGGTCCTTTGCTTTCTCCTCCCATGTGCTGGGATTACAGGCATGCACCATCAAACATAGCTCTCAGATGAGATGTTTACTGAATGGGGAGGGCTAGTTTTCTAAAACAGCATCTCCTATAGCCCAGGCTAACTTTAAACTTGCTATGTCGTTCAAGACATCCTGGATCTCCTCCTGTCTCCTAGTGTTGAAATTATGGGCTGGCTTCCCTGTGAAACCTTAACAGTTACAGAGAGGGAAACAGGAAGCGAGTGCTCCCATTGAACTTGGTCCTCTAGAAAGCCCACCCCTCCAAAGTGTACAAATTCCAACAAGCCTCTCCCAGGAGCGCTTGTGTCTCCTTCTCTCGGATTTCATGTAGAACCCAGCCCCTGTCATCCTCATTCCTCGGGGTGTTGTAAACATCTTGTAAAAGCCACTGATATCGTTTAACTCTAAGGGTTTATGGAGGAGAAAATTGACTCTGGGGAGGTGAGGCCACATGCAAACCTAAGCTGGATCATCACCCACTACCATCATGGGAATGGACAATCTCATGCAAACTTCCAGGCAAGGTGCCCTCATCTGGATTTTTTTTTCCTCACAGCTCAGGATGCTGGGCAGCAATTTGCTCTGCATGAAGCAACAGCTGGATGGAGTGAGTGTGGAGAAGCTGCAGGTGCCTACTGGGACTGGAGACCAGACCTTTGACTCCCTGCACTGAGTACCAGTCGGCTGTCAGTCTAACTGATGGCCTGTCATTATCCACTAGTTCTGTGTGAGAACTGGTGGGGACAGAAATGAACAAAGCTTAAACGGGAGCTGGGAAATGGGGAGAAGCTGGGCTAAGGGGGCCTAGGATACAGCAGAGGTGCCGAGACTGGCTAAGCAGGCCTGGGATACAGTAGAGGTGCTGAGATCAGCTAAGCAGGCCTGGGATACAGTAGGGGTACTGAGATCGGCTAAGCAGGCCTGGGATACAGTAGGGGTGCTGGGTGTGATCACCTGCTTATCACCCATTCCCTTTCGGGGTCCCCTGTCTCTCAGTAGCCCGGAGGACAAATACCCTGACCCTGCAAATGCTCAGGCCCTGCAGATGCAGAGGCCTGAGGCAGACTACAACCTACTTGACAGGGGAAGGCAGGCAGGTTGGGGGGCAGAATGACGGGATGTATTTGTAACTTTTGCCATCACTCTGACAAAAGGCCTGACAGAAACAGCTTCAATAGATAAAGTGCATCGTGGTGATGAAGTCACGGTTGAGGGAGCATCAGATGTCTGGTCACAACACAGTGACAGACAAGAAGCCTGGGGCTCAGGCCAGTGCATATTCTGCTGGTTAGTTTTATGCCAACTTGACACAAGCTAGAGTCATCTGAAAGGAGGAAGCCTCAACTGAGAAAATGCCTCCTTAACATTGGCTGTGTGTAAGCCTGTAGGACATTCTCTTAATTAGTGATGGATGAGGAGCAGGGCAGCCCATGGTGGGTGGTGCCACCATTCCTGAGCTGCTGGTCCTGGGGTCTATAAAAAAAATCAGGCTGAGCAAAGCCATGGGGAGCAAGCCAGTAAGCAGCACCCCTCCAAGGCCTCTGCATCAGCTCCTGCTTCTCAGTTCCTGTCCTGACTTCCTTCAGTGATCGTCTACAAAGTGTAAGCCAAAGAAACACGCTCCTGTTCAACTTGCTTTTGACCATGCTTTTGTCACAGCAAGAGTGACCCCAACTAAGAAAACACTTGCCACTTTTCTGCTGTTGTGACAAAAACGCCAGGATCAAAAGCAACTGAGTCAGAAAGGTACGGTCACAGACACGGAGAACATGGTCACAGGAGCAGGAAGCTAGCTGATCATGTTTCATCCACACACAGAAAACAGGATGAGAAGAGGAAGTGGAGGACTATAAGCCTTCAAGCCCCCCCCCCCCCCCAGTGACATTCTCAGGCAAGGCTGGTCTTCCTAAAGGTTCTCCGATAAACCTAAATAGTGCCAACAACTGAAGACCATGTGTTCAGACATGTGAGCCTGTGTGCGTGTGTGTGTGTGTGTGTGTGTGTGTGTGTGTGTGTGTGTGGAGGGGGGTGATGCTTCTCTGCAGGGCAATTATAACCTTCAAGAACAGGCAAATAGACCAGAAACATGCTGATACACCCATGTACACACATGTGCATACACATGCCCACACATACATGCGTGCACACAAGCATGCATACACATGCACACATACATGCATGCACACACGTGTGTGTGCACACACTCATGCACACATGCAGCACGTGCTACCATATGAAATTTAGAACACTCTTAGGCATCACTAAAGCATCGTGGTATCTCACTAACCTGCAGCTCCCCATGCAGACAAGGCTAGACAACAAGAGAGCCACGGGGATCCCCCTGATGCTGGCATTGCAAGTACATGCCACCATACCTGACATCTTTATAGAAGTTCTAGAAACTGCACTCAGCTCCTCGTGTTTGCAAGGCAAGGGCTTTACCCACCGATCCATCCCCAAGCCCACTAACTTTATTTAAAGAGCGCATATGGTACATGACCTTGGCTTTTACCATCTCTCTTAATGAGATGGTTGTATAAAAACCCCCAAGGCTATGCAAAGCAAATTGAACAATGCCAATTTATTCATATGGCCTAAGTTTCTGAAAGGTAACCAGGAGGTGGGTGTCATGAGGGGTCCTGTGCACTCACTGATGAGTAAGGATTCAACTGTTTGTGGGGGCAGGTCAGGTGTGTGTGTGTGTGTGTGTGTGTGTGTGTGTGTGTGTGTTTGTCTGAACCTACATGCATGTGTAGAACAAACCCAGATTCTCCACTACACCCATAGCCCCTGCCTTAGTCACCTTTTGTTCTGAATGCTAAATAAAGCAAGAACCAGTGGAGAGAAACTATAACCACTCACCACCACCCCTGAGCCTGCACAAGTCCCTGCTAAGGTCTGCATCCTTCCTCCTGAGATGAACTTTGAGGGGAAGAAAGCCAGGTGTCACATCAGGGCTAAGAATAGACTTGTTACCTCCCAGGGAACATATCAAAGTGTTTTCATCCTGCCCCGAGGAAAGCTTTGCTGGGGAACAGGGACAAGGGAGACAGTACGGGCACTTTCTCAAACATACAATGACCCTCAGCTTCCTACAAGAGGAGCTTCTGCCTAGCCAATTGGAATTCCAGACTGGGCAAGGAATTCAGAAGCAAGCTGCAACTGTGCAGACCTCTCTGTTCCAAACAACAAGCACAGCGGTGCGTTTCTGTAGTGTCAGCACTCGGGGAGGGGGTGGGGGGTTAGGCAGGAGGATCGCAAGTTCAAAGCTTGCTTGGGCTACACAGAAGAAAAAAAGCTGCCTCAAAAGGACAAGGAGAGCAGTGACTGACATTCGGTGGGGTCTATTTTTCCTCATTGTATTCTGGACACAGCAGACACAGCTTAGGGTTTCTGACATCCTCCAAGCATGGCCAAGCTCCCGTGTGGAACCGGGATGAGGTTATCTCTGAGTTTCAGACCTCACATCCTTAATACCCTCCACTGAGCTCTCCAGTGTGGGGTTCAGAGCAGGGAGGCCTCACTGAGCTCCTATTCTGAATCCATCCTTTTACTATGGATGCCAGGGAAGGATGAAAACCAGAATCTTCTACACCCAGCCCAGCCTTTACCCACACCACACCAGCCACTCCCAGTTCCCAGGGTCCTGAAGTCCCCTTGAGCCCCATCCTCCACACCGTATTTCTTCTCTGGCACAGACACATCTGTGGCAGTAGGTGGCTGTTTACTTGAGTCAAATAGAGGAGGAACCTATACAGAATATAAACTATCAAATTAAATTCTGCTCTTCAAATGCCACCGGATTCGCTACTGGCCCTGGGAACATCTCCCCTCTCCTTGATGAGATACAGTGGGCACAGTTCTCACCTACCATCTGAGCGTGGTTGCTGCTCCAAGTGGATAGAGAAAACATGATGGGGTGTCCGAAGAGGGGGGGTTAGACTTCATCACCTAAGATGGGGGCTATTGTGAACCCCAAGCGATGCTTTCAAACAGAACTGGGGTATCAGAGAGGAAAGAACTGCTTGAGGTTATCTGGGTGCTTCAGGGCTGAGTAATGTCCCTCAGGACAGGGTCGATAGGAAGAAGTCAGACCATTTCCCCACTCCGTAAAAAGGGAGTGAGTGAAGTGTATCTTCCTATATACTGTCAGCCAGCAATGCAGCAAGAAAAACCTGGAGCATGTGACATGAGACCTTGCTACTCCACAGATGGCCTTGGCCTAGGGGAGTCTGGATCCTCCTTCTCCCTGCTCCCCACCTCCACCTCCATCCCCGGGAATAATAGACAAAGAGTTTGCTTTCTTATGGCTCCACTTCCTACTCGGTAAAACAGTTTCCCTGCCTGTGTTAGTGGGGGTGGGAACTCCTCGATACTATCTTGAACACTGCAGACTACAGAGGATTTGTGGGACAGATAGGACAAGAGTAAGATCATTTGTACCTTGAAAGAAGGGGGGGAGTAGGGGGAGCCATCAGCAGCAGAGGAATATTGTGGGGAGGTGGTACCTGGAGCCCCAGGCTGCTCTCAGTCCTGGGATCCTGAGGCTCAGAGCAGGATTGCTGGGAGGTACTGTTACCATTTTATAAATAGGGAGGAAGGTCTTAAGCCTTCGTCATAGCCATGTGTCCCATTGTCTTTCCTTCCCCCGGGGCCAGTCCTTTTCTTTCAGTTCTGAAAATGGAGTAAGACCCTCAGATTCTATACTCCACTCCATTTCCCTCCCACAGTAAGATTTCTTGTCTGACCAAAACAATACCTTCATCCTGTGCTTGGAGGGATGATAGAAATGACCTTACTCATGCCACAAGGAAGCACAAGTCCCAAATAAGTCACTTCGAACACGAGCCCTAAACAGGAGCAATCACCAAACACTTGGTCATGGTGTTCTGTCACAGCAATAGAAAAGTAACCAACGGAGAAGTTGTCGGGGACATTGAGTCCATGGGAGTGAAGGCGCAGGATCTGGGCTTCACTGGGTCTCGGGCCATTCTTCTGGCTATTGTTATTAATCGTGTGGGGGACTGAGCCAAGGTTTGTGTATGCTAGAAAATTACTCAGCTCAGCAAGGGAGAGTCTACCTGTGGTACCCTCTTCTCTTCCAGTGTCCATGTGTCTGTCTGCCCAAAGCTCCCCTGGCACTGCCCCTACCACGTTCCAATGGTGGTACCCTCAGGGCTCTCTCTTCCTTACTCGCTTCTCACCTTCCATTAGAGTACGAATCCCACAGAGCTGTCCAGAAGTCCCTGCGGTGAGCTACGCCTCAAACATTAGCTTCTCACAGAATAACCAAGTGGATCTTCCTGTTGGTCTTGGTCCCCAAAACTCCCAGCCAAAGGGAAGCCTGTTCCTGACCCGTGTGATGTCCAGAGACACAAGCCTGACCCTCTTCTGTGCGTTCCTGTTTTCCCAGAACTATTTTATCTGTCTCAAGTACTTACACATGTCTTTCTCGTTGACAGCTCCACACAGGTCTATCCTGAACATCAGGATTTCCGCAGGAAAGACCTGGCTGATGTCCCGGCTGCCCTCAGAAATTTGGGATAACAGCTTCCTTCCCTCTTTGCTTGTGTTTGATGGAATTCACTCACATGTTCATAGCTACTTATGGACATAAATGTGATTTTTGTCATCTAGTTCTAGACTCTGAGCTCCCAAGAGTTGCTAATACCCTTCCCATGAATGATGTACCATGGCTGGCCCAAGGCAGGCAGGCAGCAGGCTATCCCACACCCATTTGCCTATAGTTAGGCTTAGGGTTTTGTGATCCAGATTCATTCAATGTACTATAAAGGGAACTCTGTTGAGCACTCCTTGGAAAGACACCCTTCACCATCAGAAGAGAAAGTGGTGGTTCCTCTGGGCCATGTTTCAGTCTTTGGTCTTTCCATGCTGTTAGGTTCTGGGGTATCCATCTTGGCATCTCGAGGGAGGCGGAGATCAGCAAAGGACAGCAACAGTCAGTTCCTGGTCACAAGCTGAGCCACTGACCTTCAGTCTCTGGACGCCTTGCTAGGGCCTCGTTCTCCCAGGGAGCCAATAACATCTAGGTAGTTTGAACCTCTAACAAATGATTGCTGTGTTTTTCATAGCCAAACCATACAAACTAACAGTGAGAATAGTGTCTTACCATGGCAGGTCTAGGAAGCGGGGATGCTACATGAACAGAATTCTCCTTCTAGAGATAATGTAGAAAAGCAGTCCATGCAAAACCCTGAGCCTATAGTAAGGGGGTTTGGCTTTCCTCATCCTTGGATTCACTAACTGCTAACAGAACCTATGGGGGAAGATTTAGTGTGGGACACAAAAGGACATCACTCTGAATGGTAGAGCATAGCCCACCTTTGGCCTGGACGCTAATCCAAGAGAGCTGCAAATATCTCTTCTCTCTAGACACTGGCTTCAAGTCAGAAAGTGTCTAGAGGATTTTTCTCACCGTGGAGGCCTGGGAACCGGCTGGTAATTCAACAGGCCTCAAACAAACTCTATATTGTGGGAATTGGGACCATGGAGGTCACTCACAGGTCCCAGGGGAGGTGACAGGAGGTTTAGGGCCTTGGCCAAGTGACAAAGCCTTCTTGCCTGACCTCTTCACATCTCCAGCTGTTGGGAATGAAATTATGCTTCAATTCAACTTTCACTTCCATTGGGAAAAAAATCTGTGTTCTGTGTGTTAATATGAACTGAAGTATTTCCCAGAGCTCTTTGTTAACTAAATCTCATCTCCCTGAAGGGGCCCTTGATATGTTCATCACATCAAATAAGACATAAAGTCTATTTTCAAGAAGCAGGTTGCTGGGTTTTCTTATGGAGTCCAGGACCCCAGCTCCTCACGACTTGGCTTTTTCCTCGCTGGGTTTACCCACAGCCGGAGCTGGGATGAACCAGTCTGAGTAGGTCTGTGTCAACCAATGAAGATCAATTGCAATGCCCCATAGGGCAAGAAACTGCTGCAGAGACTCTTGACAGACCCAGATAAGGGAACGGTGGGCAGGAGGAAGATTCCCTGCCATACGTAGCTTCAGCACCAGGGCCAAAAGCACATGAGGGCCACGGCAGACACACACACTACTTCTAGTTTGTGATCCCTCCCTGTGGACTGGAAGGCTCTGCTTGTGGGTGAAAGCGTGTGATCTCAGACATGGATGCCATGAGAGAAGTATCTGGAGATCAGCTTGCAGAGAGGACTCTCCCCTGAGCCTGAGAGGGATCATACTGGGTAAGCAGCAGTCCTCAAAGACTGAAGCTTAAGGTCTGCTGGCTCCTGTAAAAAAGAGGGAAGTAAAAAGAGCAGGAAGAGGAAGGGAGATGACAGGAAAAGGGGGAGGAGAGAGAGAAAGATCAACGGGGGGGGGGGGAGGGAAAACGAAGACACACCAGGACTTCAAAGGGTATAAAGGAGAGCCAGGAGAGGGGATAGACAGAGGAGGAAGGATGGAAGACAGGTTGGAGAGAGTGGGGGTGAAAACAGAGAAGAAGGAAGCAGGGGAGAAAGGGAAAACAGAAGGGGGAGGAAGAGACAGTTAGTGAAGCTGAACCTCAGCTGCCAAAATCTTGGGTGGAGAAAAAGCCCTCAGAAATGGAAGGGGAACATGCTGAAGAGATGGTCTAATGGTTACAGCACTGGCTGCTGCTCCTGAGAAAGACTGGGGTTCGATTCCCAGAACCTATGTTGCATCTCACAACTGTCTGTAACTCCAGTTTCAAGGGATCCACCTCTGTCTTCTGGTCTCTGCTAGCTCCAGGCAAACTCACGGTGCACAGACATGCATGCGGGCACATATAAAATAATGAATACGTCTTAAAACGGGAGGACCAAGCAGAAAGGACCCTGAAGTTATTCCATCCAACACGATCCTGTGGGCTTTGCACGGAGACAGGAGGAGTGCAGAACCAGAGGCCAGCCCTCCATCTGCCCTGAAGTTTGATCTGTGGACATCAGAAGAATGCCGTGCCAAGAGCTGCAGTAATGTAGAGCCCCGAGGTCGTGGAAACTAGCTTCCCAGCACACCGAGCCAAATGACACAGGCTCTAAAATAAAACCTCAAACATCTAAACAAAGCCATATGATCCTGTTGACCCTGAACCGGCTCCTCGGAGCTGCCAGCTCACCCTGAGGCTCGCAGCCTGGTTTCCAGAAGGCCCACACTCTGTGAAAGCCTGGTAAGCACCCAGTTGTCTCCATAAGAGCCGAGTGGCCTACTGTGCACACAGCCCTGCCGTTGGGAAAGTAGAAAATGCTCTTAGTTTCCTGCTCGGGACCTGTCCCATCCACTTCAGGGAAAGAACCAAAGGTCACTGAGGACAAAGTGAACAGCAAGGATATTGGCTCCAGGTTCTGGCCTCCACCAAGCCTGGGATCATCTCTGTCCATGACCTGAAGTGGCATCTTGCTTGGCTTTCACCTGTCAGGAGCCACAGACCTCATCCACTCTCTGTGCTCACCTTTGGCTTTCAGAATAGGTGCTGAGAGGCAGGCTCTGCCCATCCCAGAGAAGACTAGCGGAGGACATCTGTTCTACCTCATTCTTGAACTCTCAGCTTCTGGGGCAGCACCCGGCACACGGTGGCTGTTCTGAGTCTATTTGTTGAAGAAATAAATGTGTTAGGTGAGCTATTTTTCATTTGTTGTTTAGAAACAGAGTCTCCATCCCATGGGCAAGCACCAATCCCTGACACTATTAATGATACTCTGTTATGCTTGAGGAATCTAACATGGCTGTCCTCTGAGAGGTTCCACCCAACAGCTGGCTTAGACAGATGCAGACAGCCACAGCCAAACAGCGGATGGAGCTTGGAGACTCTCAGGGAAGAACAGGAGGAAGGACTTAGCCCCTAATGGGATAGGAACTCCACAAGAAGATCAATAGAGTCAACTAACCTGGACTCATGTGGACTCTTGGAGCCTGAACCACCGAACAAAGAACACACACAAGCTGGACTTAGGCCTCCCTGCACATGTGCAGCAGGTGTGCAGCTCGGTCTCCAGGTGGGTCCCAACACCTGGAGTGAGGGCTGTCTCTAAAGCTGTTGCCTGTCTGTGGGATATGTTCTTCTAGATGGGCTGCCTTGTCTGGCCTCAGTGGGAGAGGATGTGCTTAGCCTCACAGAGACTTGAAATGCCAGAGTGAGAGAGATACCCAGGGCCCCTCCTCCAACTGCTTGGTGGAAAGGGGAGAGGGAGAGGAGGATTGTAGGGAGGGACTGGGGGGGGGGCATAGCGAGCTGGATGCAAAATGAGTAAGAAAATGATAATAAATAGAAACAGTCTCCGGCTGCCTGGTTGAGCCCTGATCCGAGGCTGAGAATGAACCTGCACTGCAGGTCCTTCAGCCTCTACCGTTGCCTTGGTTAGGATTGTAGGCTGTGTGCCTCCAGCACCCCACGTGTACTGAGAATACAACCCAGGCCTCGGTATTCTAGGCTAGCAATCTAACCCCAGGACCAAGCACACCATTCTGTTCTAGTTAGAATTCTCCTGACCCAGGCTACAAAGATGACTTGGTAGTTAAGAGCATTTACTGCTCTTGCAGGAGCGCTGAGTTCAGTTCCCAGCACACACAATCCGTGGCTCACACCACTTGTAACTCCAGCCACAAGGATCTGATGCCCTCTAATGGCCGCCATGGGTAACTGCATTTATGTGCACATACCCACACACAAGCATACATACTCCCCACCCCCCAAAAACATCCATCTTTTAAAAAGAGCATTCTACAGAGCCACAGCCCTTATTTTATAAAACTTTTCTTTGCCAGACACAATAATGTTAAGCTGATAGCTTCAAATTAAAACATTGTCTATGTTAAAATATAGGCAATAGGTATAGGTAATATGGAACAAGTTAAGAAAATTATAGTTTTTAATTATCACACTTTCTTAATCGCTGTATGGTTTGACATGTGAATAATACTTTGTTTACATAATGCCAGATACGAGGGTAACACAGATAACACCATTTAAAACATACATAGAACTCAGCAGCAGCCTGCTTCATGTCAGCATCTTCACCCTAAAGTTGAAGTTAGAAGAAGTACTACAAAAATAACAATTGGGAAAAAAGTTTTTAGGACAAAATGAAACACTATGAGTCTCAAACTTCTATGAGTCTTGAATCTCAAGAGCATTTATTCACTACACCATTTATGGGATGAAGTATGAAAGTTAGATAATAGTAGTAATTCTTTACACAAAATATGACCTAGCAATCAAAACAACAGAAAAAAAAAACACAAACAAAAAAAAATCCACACTTTTTCCCTTTTCAGGGCAAATAAATAGCATGATTTAGTCACAAGCGAGTTTTTAATATGACCTTATTACCTACATAGATGAGTTTTAACCTAGTTTAATGTTCTGGGAAAGTGTTTAACTCCCAAAGTAGTGGTGGCTCAGTGTAGATATTGTTTTCTTGTGATTTTTCACAGACCCAGGTTGGGTTCCCAGCACCAAGGTGACAGCTCACAACCAGCTGTAACTCCCCAGAAGATCTGATGCCCTCTTCTGGCCTCCTCAGGCACTGCATGTGTGGGGTGCACAGACACACATGGGTCAAACACCCAAATACATGGGAAAACTTAATAAAACAATGGTAAAGAACTGCATGTGTGTTAGTTCGCTTGCCGCCTGGAGAGACAAAGCCACCCCTCCAGCATGGAGCTCCTTACTTACAAAGCACATCCATCGTCTACTGACTGTGCCTTGTCTCTTTTTCTTTAACGTGAGTGAGCTCAAAGGTATTTGCTAAAGCCTTGTGCATTTTTACAGGCTGTTTCATCCACACTCAGTTTTCTGGCCATTTGTTTTTATAATTCACATTTAGGGAGGTCTTTTTCACCCAATACTCATTCATTCATTCCCTTAATTGCTTATTTATTTACTTGGTACCAACCCATACTCTTTAGTTTCTACAATGTCTCAGGCCTTAAACTGTAACGTAAGACACAGAGATGGGGTCACCACGCTCTCTGCCCTTCAGTTCAGCCTGGAGGATGCACCCAGTGGGCCCGACAGTAGCGTTTTCTTGATATCAGCTCAATCAGCCCCCTCCACACGTGGAAGCAGCATTTCCTGTTTAAATAAATACCTTGTGGGAGGAGAGGTGCACACCTGTCGTGGTGCATGTGCAGGAATCAGAAGACAACCTTTACAAGCTGACTCTGTCCTTCTGCCGATCTGAGAGATGAATTCAGGTTGTAGGCTTGGCCTGAACCTATACAAGCTGAGCCATCTTGCCAGCCCATCTTTTACCCTTTTTATGCCCATATTGCAATGGCACCTGAAATCACTGTCACAAATGAAATCCATCTAGAGCACTCTGGGAGCAAGCTAACCAGCTCCCAGAAAGGGAATGATGGGTAGAGGAGAGAGGGTTCTAGGGATGGGCCTGGGGGTCATTGCATCACAGAGAAAGTAGAGAGTTGGCCTCTATCCAGCAGTATGGGATTAGGAAGATACCCAATAGCACAGAAAATTTTAACATAAACTGGCCCAGAAATGGAAGAATTCACACAGTATGAGCCTGTTTCTAAATATTTTAAGGCCTATGAAATAGAATGGACTTTGTGTGGCTCTGGTAAAAGAATAAACAATGGTGTGGCTGGAACCTGGAGTAAGGCAACAGGGACAGCACACAGAGGTGCAGGCTTGGAATGGAGCCAGAGGGCCTTCAGAGAGTTTAGAGATCCACTCTTAGTGGGGTGGATGAGGGGTGGGGACATCATAAGGTCTTGAGGACACGGTGACCTCACTCACCTAATGTGTTTTCAAGTCCACATGTGTTCCAGGATTATGTCCACATAATCCTGGATTATTTCTGTTACTTCATTCTGTTACTGTGATCAAAGTTAGAAGTAATTTGCCTTGTGCTTCTGGGTCACTGGAAATCACTGAAGGCAGTCAGGGCAGGGACTCAGCATGAACTTGAAGCAGAAACCAAAGATATGTGCTGCTTTCTGGCTTGCTTACAGGTTCATGCTTACACAGTGTTTGTATGCATTTCCAGACTTCCTGCACAGGGAATGGTGCTGCCCATAGTGGGCTGGGCCCTCTTCCATCAGCTAGCAATCAGCACACTCTCTCATAGATATTTACACAGTACAGTGTAGCCTCAGCAATTCCTCAGTTGAGGCTTCTCCTGGACTGTGTCAAATTTATGGTTAGAGTTCACTAGGACAACATGTTGTGGAATAAATTTGTTGCTAGTGTGATTAAAAAGACACATGAAATTTTTGAAATAACACGTGCTAATACCTCCAGCCATGAAATATCCTCGGGGTGAAGCTCTCAGTTAACAATGTTCACATTGTAGACAGCCTTCCTGATTGTTCTGAGATGCGGAGAGTGCCCCAGGGCTGCTCTGCTAATGTCACCGGTACCAGAGCTGATGAGAACCTGTTTCAAGAGTAGGAAATGTCAGCTTAGCCTTTGCTTTGTCCCTGGAATTTGTAACCACAGGTGCCATCTTCAGTCTGTGACCTTCTATCTGTGGGGTCTTTAAGCTGTATGCTCTTGGTTGGAGGTTAGGTCAGTCAGCATTTGCTAAGTCCATCTGTGAGACTCAACACAGTACCCATAGACTATAGCACCGTGGCTAGACTGTGCACCCTATTGGCACTGCTCCTTGTGCTTGGAGGGTTCTTAAGGGTGGGGAATGGGAAGCCCGTGGCAACTGCATTGGTAGGAGAGGGAAATCTGTGTTTTGTCTTATGGGAGAAAAGGAGGTGGCATCCTAGGATCTTCCTAGAAGGGCCTACATACCAGCTGTGCGATTGAACCCTCGAGGCAGCTGCTCTAAACTGACAGGAGGTAGGAAGAGTACACAGACTATTTCAAAGGTTTGGGAGTGGAGGAGAGGGAGGGAATGGGTGAGGGAGAGCAGAAGGACCTCCAAGGATCAGAGCCTCCAGTTAAGAAGACCCTTACATTACTTTAACCGTTGGCAGAAAACAGAAGCTGCACACACAGAAAGGTTTTCTGTCACCCATTCTTGAGTCTGATCCAGCCCCATTAAAAGCAAGCATTTGCCCTCTCAAGAAAGGCATCTGTCTATTCATGGGAACTCTGCTCCTGGGACCCACAGGTCCTGACTCCCAGGGTTTAGTTAAGGGAGAAACAGACATGGGAGAGGGGGCAAAAAGAACATTGGAGCTGGAAGGAAGTGTGCTGTGGATGCTGCCTGTGGACATGACATGGGTATTGTACTTATGAGCTCACAGAATGATCATACCAAAGCAAGATCAAGCCAGTCCAAATTCCAACCTGGATGGGTGACGGGACTCCAGTTATCCATCTTATTGGAGGAGCTATTGGCAGATAATGGAGTCATTTTCTATGAGTAATGTGGCCTCAAATAGATTGGCCAAGCACCAGTAGATGGCCCCACCCCTATGTGCACACAAGCAGCACATTGCAGTCAAGGGGTTATTAATAACGATCTTTTAAAAAGAGGATATGAGTTTGGGAGGAAGGTTTGGTGAGGGTGTCTGTAGATGGTGACGAATGGATATAAACAATATGCATTGCAGAATGAATAAAATTTTAAAGAACAGAAGAGACTATTTCAAAACTGCTTCCAGATGGCCACATTAGACAGAGATGGGAAGGGAAAGGAGATACCTGGATAAGAAAGTGGTTTATTTTCACTTTTAAAATGCATTATTTATTTACCTGTGTTTTTTAGGTAGGGTTAATGTGACAGCCATAGGCACCACAGCATTGGTACCAATGTGCTTCTTGATCCATGGGAGATGCCAAGGTATTAGGCTATTCTGGTAATGGAGAGTCCCAGGAGGGGAAACCCACAGTAATAAGAGAGGACCTGACTCTGAAAAGTATTGGGAATAAGCAAGGAAGGGGGCAAGGAGAGGGCGTGAAAGACACAACAAGGAGGGTGACATGCGCACATGACCTTTTGTTTGATATGATATGGACAGCCAATTAATGTTCCATATTTTGCTTTGTCAGAGAGATGAACTGAAATGGCCTCTGTAATGACCATTCCATCCATTCAAAGCTCTATTCAAATTCCAATTTCGCCTCCTCTGGACAGCCTTCCTTCCCGGAAACCATGGTCCCCAGTGATCTTGTCATAAATTTCCAAAACAGTTTACAGCAGACACCCAGAGCAGAGTCCAGGGAGGTTTGGGTTGAATGAGAAATGTCTTCTATAGGCTCACATGTTGGGACATTTGGTCCCCGGCTGGTGGCGCTGTTTGGGAAGATTATAAAACCTAGAGGAGGTGGAGAATGTCTGTGCTGAGCCAGCTCCTGCTTCTGGCTACTGCCAGTCTTTCCTACCACGATGAAGGACACTTTCTCTAGAACTGTAAACTGAAATAAACCTTTTCTCCTTTGAGTTCCCTTTCTCCGGGTATTTTATCCCATCAATAAAGAAAAGGAACTAAGACAATAATTAGATACAAAGTTGTCTTGTTTGCATTTACAAAGAAACATTCCATTTATTTGCCTTTAAATTAAGAACAGAAGACCTGACTTTGTAATACTGGTGCTACGTAGAGTGTGTGCCCATTAAAGGGCAAGAGAGAAAAGCATTATGAGAGCACAGTAAAAGAAAGTAAGTGGAAAAGAAGTGGAAGGGAAGGGGGAGGGGTAAAGGGAAAAGCAATACACAAACAAAGAAAGATACGAAACAAGGTGAGGTTGTGGGCACACACACGTTTAGAATAGCTATGTGCCTTAGTGTACAGGTCCTTGCATCATTCTAGAACAGTCTTTTTCCTGATAACTTTCCTTGTTCTTGAGTCTACTTTGTCTGACGCTACTGTAGCCATTTTGATTTTTCTTCCAGTTGAGATGAAAATTACACAGCATACCCCTTACCACTGTAACTATGTCTAAGCGTTTAGTGGGGTTAAGATGTTCAGGTTGCCATACAGCAAAATCTCTGCACTTCTCCGTCTTGAAGACCGAAACTCTGTCACATGAAAAATGTAAACAGGAAAAAAATGATATTGGATCCATTCATTTTCACCCACACTGTAACCTCTGTTTGTGTCTCTACGTTTATAACCAGGGTTCTCTTTCTCTGGTGTTAAAGAATGCTCCATGGCATGGCACATTCTCTGTGTACCTTAGAGAATTAGAATTATAGATTAATTGCCTTTCAATGACTGGCTGGTCTCACTTAGCACAACGCCTTGATTTTCCTCTAACCCCTGTATATACCAGACTTGTCCTCCTATTATATCTTTGTTCATCTCACCAGCTATGGATGGCTTTTAGGTGGCTTCTGCCTCTTGGCTCTTTTGAATGATGCTGTTTAATACTATTTCAAGGCCCTGCCTTCAGCACTTTTAGATACATAAACAGCATTGAATGCATTGGACTATATTTGCATTTGCTGCTCTTAGTTTTCTGAGAACCCACTTATTTTCCATAGTGTTTTTACGTTGTATATCACTTTAATTACCTTGATTATTATCTAAACAATAAATCTTTTTCTGAGCTCTCTTAAATTTGCTGTGTATTTTTACACTGAAAATGTGTCTCTTACAAGACAACATATAGCTGAGATTTTTGCTTTATTCTGACTTTACTTTGCAGCCTGACAATCTCTGTCTTTTAGTTGGTGAGTTTAGACTATTTAAATGTAATATAATTTAGTGTACTACAACTGTCATAATGAAGTGTGTGTGTGTGTGTGTGTGTGTGTGTGTGTGTGTGTGTGTGTGTGTGTTGATACATGGACACCTAAAACCCAGATTAGACTCAAACTTCCTATCTAGATGGATGGATGGACGGATGGACGGACGGACGGACGGACAGACAGATAGATAGATAGATAGATAGATAGATAGATAGATAGATAGATAGAGGAAAACTTTGCTAAGTAAAGTTGAAGTTCACCATGACTAGTTAGTCTCTGGTCTTGGCACAATATGGGAGAATCCTTCGTTAGCAGGTCTTCTCCTTCCCTGACTTTGTCTGGGGAATTCAAAACCCCTTACCCAGAGAATGTCATGTAGCCTTACTTTGATTACAGAATCAATTTTTTTTCTCCTAATAAGACCCTGTTCAGCCAGCACCTGAGATTCCTAAAATGCTTCTCCATGCTAATAAGACATTCCAGGTACCTTAAAACCCCCAGCCAATGACCTTTGTCTATCCTGAATATCTCTACCCTCAGTCACCCCAAAACTTTATAAGCCTTGAATCACCATAATTAAAGTTGACCTGCCCACTGACAGCAGGTCCCAGGGTGGGCATTCACTGTACATGTTCACAGGGCTTCTGAGCCCCTGTTTAGTGTCTCTGCTCCCACTGCACTCAAGGGTTGTTTTGGCTGGTGATCCAGAAGAGTAAGGAGACCCACAAATAGATAGACACTCTTCTTAAGTACAACTCTTCAACACCGGAGAGGGGTTTGGAGGCCTGTTGTTAAGTTTCAAATCCTGGACAAGCAGCTGAAGTGCCCATTTAACATATCAAAGTGTGGCTGTCCTCCAGATTCTCTCAGCATCCCTCTGTTATATACCCTATGCCCTACCCTAAGCTTTCCATCCCAGGGGCTAGGCTGCCCTTCCCCCAGAGCCTTTTCCCTATTATAGTCAAGACATTTTGGTTACCTACTCTCTCTGTCATTTGCTCTGACTCTTTCTCTGCCTCTCACCCTTTTTGTCCCTCTCTCTGCATTTGCCTGACTCCGTCTACATGGTGAATTTCATGACCTTGTCTCCTGAGACTGCTGAACCTGTCTGAGAGCCATTCCCAGATAAACCTGCTTTTATATTTTTTTAATTCGGCTTGAGTATGCTTATTGCAGCATTGAAGAAGCCTATTACATTTGGCTTTATTGTGTTTCTGAAATCACCAAGTGTCTACACGCAATGGGACCTGACCCTTAGAGTAGGCCAGTCTCAGGGGACTTGTTTCCTGACATATCATCCTCCAAGTACTTGGGGTACAGGCATGTCCACTATGCCTGGTAGTGAGGTTTACCATTTTATTACATTTTTATTCCCATTTTGTTTTTCTTTTTGTCTTTTTCTTTCTCTTCCCCACTCCCTTCCTTTTTTCTGCCTTATTTTAATTTTTTTAATACTATGCTATAATTTACCTTTTTTATGCTATATCCCTAGTATTTTAATGGGTTTTGTGGGAAATATAATAACCACATTAGATTTTCACTATATTTGGAGTTTCTAGTTTACAACTTCAAAAAAATGCACAAAGCCAAAATGATGGTTTTAAAATCATATTTAAGCATAAAATAGAAGGTGAAGGGCAAAGCATATAGTTTATTTAATGTTAACATCAAGTAGCATGGAAACAAAATAAAATGCGAGTGAGTTTTAACACGCATGTAATATTTCTGAAAGAATAGTATATGCCACACAAGAAATCTTGGTGGTGTCCAGTGTCAGGTACAAAAGAAACTCCATCTCCCCCAGATTCTGGTGGTTAGACAAAAGCCACCATTCCTGAGAAACTTGTGAAGCCGGTACCCTCTAACAAAAGGAAACATTTTCCTTATCACGGGCAGAAGGAACGAATGGCTACCCGTGGTGTCTATTCATGCCCACGTGCTGGCCTCCAGGCTCATTAGTAGCACAAGTACCTGATCCACATTTCAGAGGCAGGGCTAACATCTCAACTGTTCCTGCCTCCTCCCCTTCCCTAAGTGTCTCCATCTTATGGGCTCCTCTTCTGTCTCTCAAGTCTGCAGTAAAACCTTCTCCTTAACCATGCCATGGAGCTGTCATTTAGTCCTTTTTAGAATCAGCTCAGGAGGCAAGAGAAGGGGAGGAGTCACATCTCACAGTGAACTTCAGAGGGGGAGGAGTCACACCGCACAGTGAACTTCAGAGGGGGAGGAGTCATACCACACAGTGAACTTCAGAAGGGAGGAATCACACCGCATAGTGAATTTCAGAGGGGGAGGAGTCACATTGCACAGTGAATTTCAGAGGCGGAGGAGTCACACCACACACTGAGTTTCGTTGTGTTTATTTTTTTCACTAAATGGTTTACATTTCCAAGCAATAATTCATATGTAGTTTTCTCACTTAGTATTCAAAATATGCCTGAGATACCAATAGTGATGCAGTTAGAAAGCGGCCATCTCCACCACTTGTCCCAGGAACCTAGTGATGGCAGGACACACCATCACCGGCGGCCAAGATGCATCACATTTCCACTGTCGCCAGGATTTCACATCCTCCCCCTGCGCATGCGCTACATTCCCTAATCAAAGGTCACCCTCCTCTTCACACTCCCTTCTTCCCTCACTCCGCCCAGAGGCAGCCTCTGTATACCCCTCCCCAATAAACGTCTCATGTGAGATGTGTTCACATGGTGACTTTGTGGCTTCCATCTCTTAGATCAGAACAGATGCCACTGGCTCAACAGTTAGCAGAGCTCACTGCTCTCGCAGAGAACCCTACGATCAAAGTTTGGTTCCCAGCACCCAGTGGACCTGACATCCTCCTCAGGCTTCACCTGGGCACCACCCCAGTTCCACTGCACTCACACATGTAAAAACCCACACAGAGACATATACCTAAATACACATAATTTTTTTAAAAAAATGAATAAACCTTAAACATACTTTAGAACTGCTCAAATATGCAAAAAATTTAAAACAACTACTTTTAAAAGGCTATCAAAAACCAATGAGAATTATACATCAGTAACTATTCGGATGAGAGAGATGGGATTAAATTAAATGCCTCAGAATCTCCTGACACCAACAAGTATATGCACACATGGGCATACACCGCATACATTCACTAAACTATAAGAAGAAGACAACGAAGATAAGGATGACATAATACAGATACATAGATAGATACGTGATAGATACATACATACAATCTGTGTACATGCATATATTATATACAGATACGTAGATAAATACATAGATACATTGATTGATGAAAGATAAACAGATAGACGATACTTACAGGAGACACAACTCTTCCACAAAGAAGAGATTTAGACCCAATTGACTTCATTATATTAAAAAAAATTCTCAAAGTGCCTATGAGAAGTGGGACCAGGCTTAAAGCAAACCAGTTTCTAAGAGATTCCATTACTGGGTCCACTGTCTGACCTAGACAGGCCTGGTGAGTAAAATGGGGTAGAAAAAGACTCAGGTCACAGACTGGGGCCACACCTCCAACCTTGTTTTTAGATGCTGTGTGGTCTAACACAGGCTTCCATGGTTGCAGAATCTATTCTTATAATTGTATGTGAGAAATAACAGGTCCCTTCTCCTCTCAGAACCTCAGTCTAAATGGGAAAAAGAAGCAGAGAGACATCTTTTGTCTGTGCGGGTGACTTTTAAAAGATGGTTTGAATCAAATCGTATTTTTAAAAACAGTCTGTGCTCAAACACTTCAAATATTTTATTACCAGGTCTACAGTACATAACAAAGTAATTGTGTAATTAAGAGATAATGTCAGAGCCGTGGAACAATGTTGACAAGATAATGGCCTCTCAAAACCACGCAAATGGCAGAGCAAGAGAACAGATTTATAGGCAGAAAAACAGAAAGCAAATAGCAACGGGCCACAAAGTTCTTCATGGTCCGACTTGCTGTGCTTCTTTCAGAGCCAGGTTTCCACATCAGCTTTCAAGTTCTGACCCTCAGAGTTCCCCCAGGTCCCTGTCGTATATCCCTGGAACATTTGCAAACATCTGCGTCAGGACTGAAGAAGGCAGGGTCATCTGGAATAATTAGTCTCCAGGCTCAGGTAAACTGAGGCTCACCAAAGCCTGGAGGTGCCAAAGTCACCAAGTTCAACCATTCTTCATTCCCAGTGGTGGCGACCAGAAACAAAAAGCCAAGACAGCCGAGCCTTTGGCAGAACTGACCTTGAGTGGCTGTTGAGCTGTTGCCTGATTCTAGCCAAATTGCCTAACTTAGGACAAATTTCTGCTAAGAGGGGAAGGAGCTAAGGACAGGGAGGAGTTGGCCCCATGACCTTGAAACACACTTGAGACACAGAAGCTATTGTTCAGAGCAGATCAGGTTTGTCCTGGTGCCCTGGGGTGACCCAGCAACAGGCCAGTCAGAGGGAAATGCCACAGTGACGGGTCGTGAGAGAGGTACTCATCGATGGGAAGAGAGAGACAAGACCAGACACTGGCGAAAGGACCTTGTACGCCGAGTGCACTAGGAACAGAAAAACTGAATTCGGCCAGCAAGTTGATCTGTGACTTGAAATAAATCACCAGTTTTCATTTCTGGGCCACACCTCCCTCCCTTTTGAATGCTGGAGATGAGTGAGCTCTGTCAAGTGACCCCAACCAAGGGTGCCTACCTGGGGGCTTGACTGATCTCAGGCTGGCTGCTTTAGGGAGTGTCTCCTGACCCTGCTGTGCACAAAACCCAGGAAAATGCCACAGGGCTGTACAATGCCAGGGGTAAGCTTAAGGGTGTGAGAGCCTTGAAAAGTGGGCAGGGAAATTGTGGGATTAAGACACTCCTGACCCCAGGCAAGGGTCAGGTGGCCATGCTAGCTAGTGGCATCTGCCTCCCATACCTCCTTGCCTTTGTGGGGCTCCTTCCACTGCCTCTCCCAAAGAGTGGCTTGGTCTACAGGGTGACTTTTCCTATTCCCACTGAGGAACCCTGACTCCTCTGAGACCCTTCTCCCTGCCATGTGGGACTTTTTACATGCGTGTTAGGACTGACTTCCCGGTTAGACATCTTGAGAGCAGAGACTGTCTTTACAAGCTGAGTAGGACTTCACTAGATTGCTGCTCCACAGAGGGAAGGAGAGACAGAGAAGGATAAAGGGAGCAGGAACGAAGGAAGGAGAAAGGAAGAGAGAACGCCATGGAAGAAAGAAAGAGGGAAGGAAATGGGTAGAAGGGAAAGGGAAATGGAAGAGAGAGGAACAGGGAGGTGTGGGGAGAGGAATAAAGGGGAGGAAGGAAGGGAAGAAGGGGTTAAAGAGGGATAATGGGAGGGAGGGATAATTAAAGGTAGCAGACAATAGTTTTAAACTCCTCCCTTCCTTCCTGTGACATCAAAGAAGCCCCACCTTGCTTGGCGAATGCCTTTATCCAGCCTCTGCTCCCCACCCAGAAGCCAGAAGAAATAGTAAGACTCAAATACCTCCCTCCAGGGAAGGGCTAGGAGCATCAGTACTAGGAGCAGAAGGATAGGGCTCAGGCAGATATAAACTCTGCTTAGAGAAAGCAATCCCTCTCCCTCCAGTGAAGAACCCAGGTGTGCATGCAGCAGTACACCAGACAGCGAGCTCTTTTGAAGCATGATGTCTGTCTGTCCCTCTCACAGATGAGGACTGCAGAGTTATGCCTTCCAAAACTGCTTCCAAAGCAGAGTGTTTTCCAAATGGCACCCTGTTTCTCTAACGTCGTTTTTATAAAAACAGCAGAATGAATGAAAGAGGCAGGAAGCACGCTACCTAGCCCCTGTGGCTGTTCATAGGTATGTGGTTTTGACAGGTGGCAATCGCCGAATAATCCAACGTTCTTGCTGGCTTTTCTGTTTCCCGGGCATCCATAAGCATTTCCCATGTTGCTACCCTGCCTCCCTAATTACCCCTTTAATAGCTGCTTAATATGCCAGCAGGTTGATGGGCCATATTTTACTTAAGCATGCCCCCTCCCCCTTTTAGTATCGAACTTTCTGAAACATGAAGCAGAAAGCACTCGTGAGCCTCGACACGATGGTATGAGCAGTCTTGGAACCACGAGCCGTCAGGAAGTGAGCAGGTCTGGGCTGGGGATGGCTTGGGACTAGTGGCCATGAGAGTGGGCAGGATTTCAGAGGGGACACCTGCTCCAGCCCCAGGGACTGTCCTGTGTAATTGAGTGTCACCTCTGAAGAAGAAGCAGTCTGCAATCGTGCTGGGACACGAATAACAGTAATCACGAAAGACGCTGATTTTGAGCTCTGCACCAGACACTTTACAGAAGTTGTGTCTCTGGATTCTCTCAGTGAATTAAACACTGCAATTATTCCACTCTCAAGTTGGCAGATAAAGGTCAGGTAGGTGGGAGGAGGACTTTTCTATGAAGAGGCTGACTCCCTCTCCTGACACCTGTGATCCCCGTCCTCCATGGCCCCTCACACAGCCTGCACAGCCTCATCTTAGAGCGAGGCAGTCAACTCTGTGGGCCTCGTTGCTTTCTTTTCTTAAGCCTAATTTCGTCGTTATTTTTAAGTTTGTGTGTCTAAATCTGTATGTGCCTAAGTCTGTGTGTATGTGTGTATGTGTGTGTCTAAGTCAGTGTGTGTCTATGTGATCTGAGTGTTAGAATTCTGTATAGGATTATGTAAACCCCACCCCACAGTTACCTGGCAACAGCCAGGTATGCTCCGCCCCAGTTACCTGGCACTATAAAAGGGGCTGCTTGCCCCCTCCTCTCTCTCTTGCTCTTACCTCTTTGTTCCTCCTCTCCCCATTCCCTTCCCCCTCTCTCTCCACGTGCTCATGGCTGGCCTCTACTTCTTGACTCCTCCTCTTTTTTCTCTCTGCCCCTATTACCCTCTTAACTCCCCTCCCCATGCCCTGAATAAACTCTATTCTATACTATACTGCCGTGTGGCTGGTCCCTCAAGGAGAGGGGACGCCTCAACATGTGTCTGCCAGAGGCATTCCCCTTGCCCCCACCCCTCCATAGAACATACCCTCCTACTCTCTTTATATTTTTCCTAACATTGGTGCCGAATCCCAGGACATATCTTTTCTTTATCTTTTTATAAACACATCACTGAGTCTATGTGTGTGTGTACAATGTGTTTATGTATGTATGTACACACACATGTGTGCACATGCCTATGTCTATTCCTGTGTATTCGTGTGTGAGAATGGTCTCTAGGAGACCAGAAGGAGGTAGCAGCAGTTTCCTAGTGGTGGGGTTTACAGGTGGTTTGTGGGTACAGGGAATTGAATCCAGGCCCTCTTCAAGAGCAGCAAGTATATTTAACATCCAGTTCATCTCTCTGATGCATGTAGGAAGATCTTGAAGCCCTCCACTTGCTGATGTCTTACAGATGGAGTTCAAGAGCTTCCATTGGTGAGTACTAACACCATTGTTCT